>NC_091792.1:106037196-106340227 GCF_041296235.1 Equus asinus
GGGGAATCTGTCCCACAGCAGCACCACAGCTTCGCAGAGGAAACCTTTCCTAACTGCAGAATTCACTTCTCCCTTGAACTCAGAGAAATCTCACTACCATTTTACTTAGTTTATTTTTCTGAATGTTCCACCTCATTCCCGAAAGAATTTACTCTAGTTACTAACATATTCCCAGTTTTGGAGGGAACACGTAAACTATTTCTGGAAATTTTTGTCAGTTTAAGTTCTTCTTTATATCCACTGGGGAAATGAAGACCCTAACTTTTTCCTTGGAATTTCTTTATCTTGGACTCCAAAAACCGATTGTGTAATAATTACCTCACCCTTCACTGATGTTGTGAAAGCTCACCCTTCCTGCTGGCTCACAGTAAGAGGACAGCTCATACAGTGAAAGCTTTCAACACGAGTGCTCAGACCTTCGGAGTGGCAGGGCTATGTCCTGAGTTGTAATGGATGCCCTGAAAGTTCAAAACATATGAGGTGGAAAGAAAAATAGTTACTCCAAATATAAGTACTAACAGAGTTATCTAACTGACCCTGAAGACCCACCATTGAATTGACAGCAGAAGGACTTTTTCATGTGACACCAGAAGTCTAGGGCCTCAGGAGACAGCTCAGCGGAACTCGGAGAACTAGACTGGTCGCCAGACAAGGGGCTGTCAAGGGCGCTGTGTACTGCGTTATACAAAGTCCGCTCTTCCTTTCTGAGTTCTGTGTTGCTGACACTTGTGCTTCTCCTAAGCAAGTGATTTGTTTTTAATTCATGGTCTCTATAAATTGAGTTAGTAATCAAGTTTCATATTTGCCCTGGCTGGTAGAAAACTAAAAAACAAAAGTGAGGACCACAGGACCACGACTACTCGATGATTTATACTTGTTCTTTCTTGACGCCATTTAAGTCTCTTTTTTCTCTTTCATTTCCCCACTCACTCATAATTTATTTTGTATTCTTTTAGTTTATGTAATAACTCTATGTCACCTTGGATCTTTTTGATAACAAGGTGCAGTTCAAATAAGTAAATTTAGAAAGTCTAGGCCTTTTGAAAATTATTGGCTCAATTCAATATATGTTCTATACTGTACAGCAGCTTTTGGAAAATCAAGAAGAACCATACCATCATGAATATCACAGCCAAGCATTAACTTGAATAAATAACCAGGAACCTTTCAGATTCCCATGCAACCCAAGTTTAACCATGGTTCCAAGTTCACCTAGCTAAATTATATTTCATAGATCACTGAACAACACTGTATTTTATATCAGAGAAACAGCACAGGAAATTCACATTTTGTTGTTGAGATATGAAAATCTGTAGAAACATTAAAGCCACATCCTCAATTACAGCAAAACTGTATCTAGCCCCTAGGTAGTTCTGGGCAACTACCATCTGAACATAAAGAAAAATGAGCTAAAAGAAAAAAGAGAGAGAATTGTTATCCCATCTTTACCTTCATCTCTTCTCAACTAGTTTGCTGTGATGTGATTATAAATGCAAAATCACATATTTAACTATATGTGCAAAGCACTATATTTTCACCTAATTACATCTAAGTTAGATCATGTTACGGCCATAGTTTCAGGTTTTATAATTAATGAGACCACCACAAATTAGTTGAATAGCAGATAAATTGTTTGTTTTCTTTCTACAGATTTCTCCCTTTGAGTTATGAAAAAATGTCTGCTGTCTTTTAAAATTTGAGGTCTACACCATATCTAACCTGACTCACCTCCAGTCATTCAAGGAGACTGATGTTTCTCATAAAATGGTTATGTTCTTTTGGCATCACATTAATAATAAGTCATTAAATTTAGAGCTTTGATTCAACCTTGACCAAAATTTTTTTGGTGCCTCCACTTCCATGTAAATTAATGTTATTTATTTTTGTAAACTTTGATCTGATTTTTACTACTTTCCACAACCCGAATTTTTGACAATCGGCTACTTGTTTACTTCAAGCATGTCCATTAGCACACGCCAAATAACAGTACCCATCAAGAGGCTTTCAAACACTGCCTGGATTTCACATTTCCTCAAAGATTTTCCCCAGAACGAATATGACCTTGTGAATCCAGGTAAGCCCAACGGTTCAGCTTTGAGTTTCTCTCTCAAATAACACACCCAATCACCAGATTGGTTTGCATAATATGAGAAATCTAACCTCAATTCCATCCTGAGGCGACCTCATAATTTCCCTTGAAATATTGAAGACCCAGATACCCAGTCATATGTGCTAAAGCAATTACAGAAGGGATTTATTTATTAAACATTAATCCCCTTGTCATGCAGAGTATATCCAGAAAATCCCTGATGCACTTTTGCACTGAAACTTCACTGGAAACACATTTTTCTAAGTCGCCAAAGACCTTTCCCTGAACAAATCCGATAGGCCTTTCTCAAGTTTTCAATCCCCTTGACCTCCATGCTTCATTTAGCACTGTTGAAATTCTCTCCTCGCATGGTTTCCCTGGATGTTCTCTGTGTTCTTCTACCAGCTCTTTGTCTGATTTGCTGACTGCTCTTTTTGTCTGACTCCACCCCCTTGGCTGGCAACAGCTCCAAAGGTTCGGAACTCAGCCTTCTGCATTTCTCCCTCAGTATTCACCACTCTGAAGCATACACCACACGTATTACCGAACTATCGCCTTGTATAAATGCCTCAAAAATCAATGATTGAGGCTTGACCTCTCAAATTACGATCCCATCTCCAGTTACTAACTGGTCATCTCTGGCTATGATCTTGACTCTAATATCTCAAAAACTGAGCCCATTTTTTTCCCCAGCCGAGCAGACTTCCCCAATACTCCACACTAAACCCTCATTAGTTATACCTAGATTACAAAATAGCCCCCTAACACTCTCCCCACCTCTAGTTCTACCACTGCAATCCATCGTACATATCGCTGCCTAAATAATCACCATATTTATCATTTTCAGCACACTGCATGTATATTCAAGAATCCATGGCATCTTCCTTTAGACAACAAATAGATAGACAACAAGTCAACAATCAAATTCATCACAAATTATCCATGGCCATGGACATTCCATCTTGACCAAGCCAGTATGCTCAGGAACCACCATACATGACTTGCTTATTATAATTTCCAAACCTGTGTCCCCGCACACACCTTTGTTCCCACTCCAAATGCCATCCTCACATCTATTTGACAATTTATGTTTCTCTCTTCTTTCATTATCCAGTTCAAAATTCAGCTCCTTCGTCAGCTGGCTCCATATCTTTAGCACCACTCCCTGAATCACTCAATACTTAGATTTTCAATTTACACTGTTTTTTTTTTTCACTTATTGATATGTTACTTGGCAAGTGCTCTCAACTTGCATCATAAGTACACGTTATTTTTATCCCTGCTAGACTGTAAAACTCCTTAGAAGCAGGGAATATCCCTTATTTATAATAACATTTTAGTTCTTATATAAAAATATTTAGAACATTTTGGTCCTCTCTACAGTACAGTACCAACAGGTATCCACTAACTAGTTAGTAATTAACAAAGTAGTTGCCATGACTGGCCAACGTCATAATCCTAAACCCAAATCCTATAACCATAAAAAACACTACACATTCGATGTACATTTCAACCAATAGTCAAAAGAGATGCAATTTCTTTCAATAACAAGTTCTTAAATATTCCATTATGGACACTTCCCCTCTTCAAATGAGCTTTATTTCCTTTCTCATGTTTTCCTCTGTAGCTTGTCCACCTGCTGGAAGGATAAGGAAGACTTTCTTCGCTAATCTAATTACTTGCTCCTGCCTATATTGGAATCCTGGCTCCCCTACCTAATTCACCCAGTTCTACGCCCAAAGGCATAAGAAAGCACATTCCCAAGGTCAGCCTAGGCTTCTACTTAAGTCTCTAAAATCTAAAACCTAGAATGTATTTCCACTAGTCCCTCTAAAAGTCAAGAAGCAGCCTGCATTCAACTGAAAGATACAGAGGTCATACATACTTAGAAGCCAGTTATACAAAAGAGAGAAAAAGAGAATTAGAATTGACTTTCTCTTACTTACAGGATAGAGTGAGGAAAAAAAGCAGGGTACTCTGAACAGCATTTCCATGGAGATTTTTTTAATTGGTTAAACAACCAAACTACACAAGAGTCTTGAGTGAGGATACTGGCCTGATGGCTCAAGATGCCCTTGAAAGCTCCTCTAGAGGCCCTACCCTGCATTTGGTCTCAGACTCCTTGTCTTCAAGCCAAACCATCAAGAGCTGTATGGACTCACTGTCTCCATCAGAAAGCAAAGCCTCTGGCATTTTCAGCAACTCTCCCTGAAATAAAAGCATTTAGAAAACATAGGTTTGAGCTGATGTATCCCAGATCTTCCACTCATGGCTTTCAAGTAGGGTACCACACAAGACACAATCATTTCGAATAAGACGTCATTCTGAATGCTGCTTCTTTCTGGCACAGTTCACTAGACTATCAGAACCAAAAGATATTAATATGCAATTGGTAAGCATTAAAAGTCAGATGGATATGGACAGTTGCTAAATGTACTTTGGTAGATAATTAAAAGATGTCACGGCAACATATAGGTCCTGGGAATTTTCATCACCATTAGTAATAGACAACATGAAGTCTTAATAAAAGTTTGACTTGAGGTAAACAAGATGCTTCAGACATTTATACAAACTGACTCTTGGTGAAATTTAGTAAATAGAAAACACTTCATTTTGACCCATAGTTCAGAGTAGGATTCAGGGGAAAAAAAATTTTGTTTATTTCTTTTGTGTTACAGTGATCACTGGACTGCAACCAAAACTACCAAAACCAAAATTTTTAATTTTGAACTTTCATAAAGAAACCAAGATAAATACAGCATCAGCGAAATTTTTTGAGCAATGGGGGAAAAGCACCAGCACAACAACACAAGATGCATGTGATGAAAGCAAACTTCAGCCTTAAAACACAAAGGCCACACTATGTTGAAGACATGAAGACAATCACTGCCAAGGGCATAAGCATGAAAGGTCAAATGCCCATTGTACTAGTCATGGAAATATGATCCCTTAAGTGAAAAACTGAATGACACTTCAAAGCCCATAAACCCAGGGCAAGTCTACTGCTTCTTCAGGAAGAATGGCTGACATCATCAGAACGTATGCAGACCACAACTTACGCCTTTCCCACCATTTGGGAAAGTATTCCCACCAATACTTTCCGTGATTAAAGAGTGTAAAAGGTTATTTTTATCAAGTTTTCTAAAAATGCGCAATTGTACCTCCTTTCATTTGGTTTTAATTTTTATAGTTTGAATGTCTACTTCCTTCCAATTGGATCTTTCTTTCTGTTACTTTCTGAGTGAGTTGTAGCATGGCTTTGTAAAATGTCTACTGGTAACTTGCTGTAATGTGTCCTGGTAACTTGCCTGGAATACTACCACTCATCCTTTGAGGACAGAGACATCTCATTTGAGGACTGTAATCAATCCAGGCAATCTGCCAACACACCACCCAGGGTAAGAGCAGGAACTCTGGCGTCAGACAAACCCAGCTCAAATCCTGGCTCTGCCATTTACTAAAGGCGTGACCTTGAGAAGTTACTGTTACTTAACCTCACTGAGAGCCAACTTAAAAACAGAGGCCATGATAATAATAAAAATAGTAATACTTACCTCACAGTGTTCTTATGCAGATTCAAAGAGAGAAGGAACAGAATGTGCATCATGGTCCCTGGCAAATAATAAATCCTGCCTAACATTAAGGCATAAACAATATATGTTAGAGCACCATTTCTACCATTTACTCACAACCTTAGACTTTCTACTTCATAAAATGGAAATAAAAATACGAACTGCACAATACTGTTATAAAGATCAATGGAGACAATGTTGGTGAAAATATAGCTTAATGGTATAGCTATACACAAATGTAAGGTGATGTTATTCTGTCCAACTTAATAAGTTGAGTGTTTTCTGAATGTCATAACCAAAGACAACATATAATGTTTGATCTGACTTTGCACAGTTACAGAAACTGCTGGTGACGATTCCAGTTTGGTTGGGTATTTCTGTATTTCAACACAGCACAAGAAGAGACACATGCTAAGGGAAATATACAAGTCTCCAAAGCAAATGATTCTCGTCAATACAGTAAAAGCATCTACCAGCTGGTAAGTAGGAAAGCACCATTCCTTACATCCATTGCTTTTCAGTGTTTGATCCTCTGGCTGCTTGTAAGACAATCCACACGGAGTGCTTATATAAAACACTCCTGAGCAACACCCTGACTTAGTCACAATCTCTGGGAGCAAGGCCAACCACCTGAATTTTTAACAAGACCTCCAAGTGATTCTGATGTCCACTCAAGTTTGAGAAGTGCTGCTTCAAAGTTTTGTTATGAAAAATCAGAATAAACATAGCTATCACTTGTCACTATGGAAAACTGTTTACCAGAAATCGAAGGAGAAAACAGATTTTACCACAAAATTTTAATCTAAGTCCAAATTTTGAAATGGACAGGTAGACAAAGTGCAATAAAAATCAAGATTTAATTTTTCTTTGAATAATACTTTTCAACCGCATCTCATAGATTAATAGAATTGTTTTACAACGGGCCATTACTGAGCAGTCAGGTTTCTCCAGCGCTCCACACATTGACTTTGCCTCCCTTAACACCTGCCACTTGGCCGGTGGCCGCCACGCAAGCCAGAGTTGAAAATCAGTTTACGTCCAAGTTCCAAGGCTCCGTCAAGTCCCAGCCTTCACTGAACTCAC
Organism: Equus asinus; assembly: GCF_041296235.1. Classification (NCBI taxonomy): domain Eukaryota; kingdom Metazoa; phylum Chordata; class Mammalia; order Perissodactyla; family Equidae; genus Equus; species Equus asinus. The sequence goes on from NC_091792.1 coordinate 106,043,941, forward strand.
CTAAAACACCGCCACCCATCTTGTGAGGCTAGAGACGTCTAATGAGAGGACCTCAATCCACACAGGCAATCTGCCTTCACTCCCCAGGTGAGCCTGTGGGGGTATCCCCACACAGAACACTGCTGACAGCCACACTTAACACCAGTTCTTTCAACCCAAAAGGTTACCAGGAGCCAGGGTGGGTTCACAAAGAACGGGTTATGCCAAGAAAGTCTCATTTCCTTTTCTCATTAAATGACTGCATCATTTATCTTAAGTTAAGCAAAATATCTAACCCGATCCCATAACTAACTTAGTGGGACTCTATGTCAAGTGCTTGAGGCAGTGCTTAAGTCTTGGGCCCATCGTGGAGCACAGAGAATGACATGTGTGTGTCACACTAAAGTATACAAAGGAGGCTACTTGATACCTGGGTCCACTGAGGCCCTGCCTGGCTACCCAAGAGCTGCAGAGATCCATTTCAAAGCACATCTGTAATCCACAGCTGCAGGACACCAGTGGGGAAGTGCACACTACAGAATATTTCTCTGTGATTAAACACTAGCCTAATCAGATTCCCCATTGAGGGCACCAGTCTGAGAGCTCTCAGTGAGAGAAGTAGCTTGGCAGGTAGTTACCCCAAGTGACTAAAGCAGGAAACACCAGAAAACCAGAGGTGACTGGAGGACAAATGTAAAACTGGAAACAAGAAACAAAACCCAAAGTATAAGAATACAGAAATATACACGATAAGAATGGAGAGCAAAAGCACTGGTGGGAACAAAGGAGTTCCTAAGACAAGGAAGCACGAGAGAGTCCTCAGCCTGGTTTAGATGCAAAGGTTCAGAAGGGTGTAAACACAAAGAGAGTTGACTGAAGAATCAAGACCAGCTGGGAAAAGAAATGCACTGTTCTATCCGACATCGTTAGCAATGACTTGGAAGAAGAGAGATAAAGAGAGTATAGCTTATAAAAACATCAAATCACCCGAAGCTGAGAGATGTTACAATTCCTTCTTATTTTCGAGGGCTGTTATGTGGAAAAAGTAAAAAGGATTAAGTGTATTATCAAGGGCACAGCTAAGACCAAAGGGTCAAAATCACAAGAAGGCTGACTTTGATGCAATGTAATGAAAGGCATTCTAGCGATTAAAACTGTCCACAAATGGAACAGACCACAGTGCAAGCAACCAGCTCTCTGGCCCTAGAAGCATGAATTATGATCAGTCAGAAAAATTGTAGCAAGGATTTCTGCTTTGGTGAGAAATAGACTAGCTGGCCCTTAAATTTCTTTTGTGCTCAAATTCTATGAAAACTACTTCTGGTAGAAACCAAGTCCTTCTACCATTAAAGGAGTAGTAATGAATTTGGCAACAAGTATAACATCTAAAACGATCCCAGTCTAAATTACAAGTAGAAGCCCTTTATTTCCATTCTGGGAAATACAACTGATAGAGGCTTATTTTTACCTATGACATCATCCAACTACTAGCATTACTGCTATTACCCTTATCACAGTGGGTTAAGTTTCCAACAGAAGTTTATAGACTTTACAAGTCAAGACAAAGACAAAAAATGACTTTATTCCTGAAAGCTGACTACTGAGAAAATTCTAAAAAGATCGTTCACTCTCCTCATTTAGCAGATAGAAGCAAAAGGAGGGGGGATCTGCAGCAAGAGCACTATAAAAAGCTCACTTGGGTCTGAAAGGATGACACTGTGGACCGGCCTGGGATCAACTTACACTGAACTCTGCACGGAAGTTCCCTAGGACCTGGAACGCATGCAAAACCAGTAGAAATTTTGTAGAAGAAAAGTAATCAAAGTTTCACACCTGATCTGATTTCTATAAATAGCAATATATTCTTAATGGGTACAATTTGGTGATCTACAGCCGTGAATCTTAGGGAAAGAAAGTGGGGATCATATAGCAATAACGTTGACTCAAAAGCCACTCCCCCAACAGCCTAACATTTCCTTCCCCGGAAATTAGGGGAATGAGGCTATGGACTTGCAGGTATGATGCAAGAGTGGCCTTCACACCTGATCCTGCCAAGATTCTGCTGGCTTCCTGCCCACAAAGGCCAAGACATTCAAAGCAACTGAGGCAGAACCAGTTCAGCCCTATGTGACTCTGATGGCAAGAAAGAGAAGCTCCCTCTGTGATTCAAATGTCAGGACTGCATACATTTCAGCAACTGCAGACATTCTGCACCTAGACTGTCCTCTTGACCCAGGAGGCATCGCCATAAAAGAGTACAAGAAGATCAAAGAGGGGAATAGGGTTTTCATTAAAAGGCTTCCTAAAACAATGAAAGAGAAATGAGGATCAGGGGAGGAGGGAGAGAGAGGATGAAGGTTATAATGATGTTAACGAAATATAAAACAAATCAGCAAAGCCATCGTCATTATTTGTTGCTGCACTGAGGCAGATAAACAGTTTTAGGTTGTCATAAAAGACAAAAAGTGACATTTTTGGAAATACATGACAGGACATTTGGTAGGCATTTTCATAACAAAATTTTGTTCATCAGATTTACAAGCCAAATCTATTCGTCAGACCTCGGCTTTAGAGGTAATGGTCTCTTTTTCTTGGCATATTTGAAAAATCCAGTCACTAGTCACAGGTGTTTCACTTATTAACACCAATCAACGAGGTTCTGGTCCAGTTAAAATCAGCTTTAGGGCTGCCCTTTTTCTAACTCAGCTACCGGTCCACTGGCCAAACGCTATAATGCACTGGCAAAAATGGGTTATTTTTTGGCTTTCCACAGAGCCCACTTGCACTTGATCAAGCCATGCATTTTTCTTTCCTAAGAACTCAGAATATTTTTCCATTCCTTTTCTGTTCAAATCCCAAGCCAAACTTCTCAAGGTTTTTTCAAGGGTTTATTAAAAAGCTGCTCTTTTTCAGAACTTGTACCAGTGAACAAGACTGAGGTCATGAAATAATAAATATAAGAATGAAATAACAAGCATCATGCAGCCATCTCATTCAGAAAATTAAGGGGAAACAAAAAAAGAGAGCAAATAAGGCAAACGCCCCTTGCCATCAGTCACAGATGTTGTGTATTGTTCAAGACAAATCAACAGTTTACATTTCACTGGCAATACTAAGATATTGTTAATTGATTGTCAATTCCAAGAGGACACATGATATTTAATGTGGCATTATAATCCCTCAAGTATTTTTGAAAGAGAATCTGCCGATCAATTAACCCACTGTAGCATTAGATTAATGTAAACACTTAATATAATACATATTTCACATCAAAGCAGGCATTTCCATAACACATTACATCTAAAAATTCATTAAACATTCGTTACCATTTCTCAGATCGAGGTATTAAATTCTAATCAAGTGAAAGTGAAGATCATACCAAGTCCATTTTATTTAAAAAAAAAAGAAATTTTCATAGAGCCAGGAAATGTAAACCAGAAGAGACTTCAGAGGTCACCTAGGGTCCAAGCCCCTTGTTTCACAAAGAAGGAAACTGGAGCTCAGATTGGTTATCCAAGTTGCAGAAGGTCATAAAACCTCTTGCTGCAGGTCTGGCACCAGATCCACGCCTCCTGACTCCTAGCCTAGTGCTCTTTGTTCTACATTATGTTGCCTCTCCAAATCAATGTCTAGCACACTCTTCCTTCAGCCTTGTATTAAATATGAAGTTAGACTCCGACACGACTCTGCACGCCTTAAGTAGAGCCCTGAAGTGTGACTCCAAGCCCACGACAGGATCTGCAGTGCCAAATACAAGCGCCAGTGTCTGCTCTGGAGTTAGCATCTACTGCCCAACTCCAAACCAAGCACAATGCATTCAAGTGGTCATCAGAAAGGAAAATGTGGGGTGGGAGATGTACTCCTTTAGATTCCTGCTCTGCCTGGAAAGCTGTTAACTCTCACTTATTTAAGTATTCAGCAGCCCCCAAAAAAGTATCAAGTTTATGTGAATTTTTTCCTTTTTATTTCTTTGCAGTGACCACTTCTCTGTAGAAGACACTGTCTAATATAAAAAGGGGACAACATAATAACTTCACATAGACTTCTTACATGTGCATTTTCAGATAATATCTTTTTATTTAGAGGGAAAATAAATTTTAAAAATAAACCTTGACCTAAACCTCACAACTCATATAAAAATAAACTCAAAATAGATAATAGATTTAAATAAAATTTTTAAAATTTTAGATGACAGCAAAGGGAAAAATCTTTAGGACTAAGGCTCAGTGAGGAATTTTTAGACATGACATAAAAAGTATGATCCATAGAAGAAAAAAATTATCGATAAATTGGGCTTCATCAAAACTTGAAACTTTTACTCTATGAAAGGTCCTGTTAAAAGAATAAAAAGAGGGGCCGGCCCTGTGGCCGAGTGGTTAAGTTCACGCGCTCCGCTGCAGGCGGCCCAGTGTTTTGTCAGTTCGAATCCTGGGCGCCGACATGGCACTGCTCATCAAACCACGCTGAGGCAGCGTCCCACATGCCACAACTAGGAGGACCCACAACGAAGAATATACAACTATGTACCGGGGGAGGGCTTTGGGGAGAAAAAGGAAAGTAAAATCTTTTAAAAAAAAAAAAAAGAAAAAAGACAAGCTATAGGCTGGGAGAAAATATTTGCAAATAACATATCTGAGAAAGGACTCATACTTAAATATATACAGGACTCTCAAAAGTAAAAAAATAAACAATCCCATTAGAAAATAGGCCAAAGATACACACAAAGAGACATTTCACCAAAGAGGATATACAGGTGGCAAAGAAGAACATGAAGAGATATTCAACACCATTAGCATTAGGGAAATGCAAGTTGGAACCAGAACAAGATTATCAGTACACACCTATTAGAACAGCTAAAATAAAAAATAGTGACACCACAAACGCTGGTGAGAATGCAGAGAAACTGGATCGCTCATATGTTGCTGGTGGGAAAGTTAAATGGTGCAACCACTCTGAAAATTAGTTGGACAGTTTCTTAAAAAACTAAACATCTATCTACCAAATAGCCCACCAATCGCACTCCTGGGCATTTATCTCAGAGAAATGAAATTATGTCCATTCAAAAGCCTGTACACAATTGTTCATAGCAGCTTTATTTGTAATAAACTGAAACAGAAAACAACCAAAATGTCTCTTAGTTGGTAAACAGTTAAACTATGGTACATCCATACCACAGATTTCTACTCAGCAATAGAAAATGTACTATTTGCAACAACTTGGATGGATCTCAAGGACATTATACTGATTGAAAAAAAGCCAATCTAAAATGTTCGCATGCTATGTGATTCATTTATGTAACATTTATGAAATAACAAAATTATAAAGATGAAAAACAAATTAGTAGGTGCCAAGGGTTAGAGATGGTGAAAGAAGAGGGTGTAACTATAAACAGCCCTAGGAAGGGCTTTGTGGTGAAAGAGTTACTCTGTATCCTGATTGTGGTGGTGGTGACACAAACCTATACAGGGGTGATAAAATGACATGGAACTACACATACACATTGTACCACTGTCAGTTTCCTGGTTTGGATATCACACTATAATTAGATAAGATGTAACCATTGTGGAAAATGAGATGAAGGGTACACGCAACCCCTCTGTACTATCTCTTGCAACTTCCTGTAAATCTATAACTTTTTTCAAAATAAAAAGTTTAAAAAAAAAACCATATTCCAGTTTGCACTGCTGCAGGGTTATTCCAGACTGGCTGTCACATTCTGTGCCCTTGGAAAGGTCCCCTATCTGCACTTAGAACTCACTTGTTCATTAATTGCCTTGGAAAGTTTAGTTCCATCACGTATGCTTTCACTTTGCCCTTGTAGTGTCTCTCGGTTTCAGGAGAGTTTGGCAGCCACGTCATCATGGATTTCACCCTCAACCTCATTTAGAAGCATGGTTTCAGAAAGAAGAAAAATCTTTCCACTCTTCTAAAGTTCTATTATTGGTGGAAGATGGTTACAGTTGTGGTAAATTCAAGTTATTAAGTAAGAATTAGGAAGCTGCAGCCCAATATAGGAAGGAAATGTGGTATGGTAGAGAACACACTTGCTTGAGTGCTAGAGATCTAAGTTAATTCTTTGGGTCACCTTGGCCAAGTCCCTCTTCCTTAGTTGTCCTAAATATTAAATGTGGAGGTTTAACTTAGTAATTTGTGATGTGTTGGCATGCTGTACATTACTACTACTCTCAGAGCACTATCGGAGAAAGAAGAACTAAATTTCCGAGAAAAATCTCACTACCTTGGAACTTTGAAAGGCAGAAAACCAGTTCTAGAAAGTATTCTACATTTACTCATCACCCCTTGTCACCATTATTTTAAGGAAAATTATGACAGCCAGTTTGAACAAGTCCCAAATGAAAGGGAAACTTTTCAGGAAGTATTGTAGAAAGAAAGTGACATTTCCAAGGCACCAAGCCAACTATATCTCCAGTTTACATGACCCTTTGCTCAAGACAAAATTGTTCTTTGGGAGAAAAAAAATGATGTTCTGTTATTTGGACTTATCGTCCCTATTCATTTGATTCATTCATATATTCACTCTGGTGACAGCTCGGGGCGACTCAGAAAAGGGTTGTACTGCCACTGGCAACAATTAAAGTAAAAAAGTTTCCTGTGCCTGCATCCTTTGGGGCCACTCCTGCTGTTGCAGTGAAAGAATTTAAAAGAATTTTTTTTCAATCAAGGAAGGAAGCAAAAAGATCCTAGGCCTGTGAATGAGCTGAGGACATTTCTCCAAAGGAATCAATGAAAGACAATAGAGTCATTTGGCCCTAAGGGACAGTTTGGATTAAAAAACACGATCTCCAGCAACCTACTTCGGAGTTTTTATCTTCATTTACTTCCTCTCTATTTTTATCTGAAAAAAGCTCTTTTCCAGCAACTTTTTTTTTTTTACTGATTAGTTTATCTGGTTTCATATAACCTAAACTAATTTAGACTAGGAGAATATGAGAGCTGATACTCTGGGTTCTCTTCAGATCACATAAATCTTTCGCCTTTATTAAAGAATAAAGAGCTGGAAGAAAATTTATAGATGACCTACACCAACCCCTCATTTCACAGCTCAGTATATGGAAGCCCAAAAACATTCAATGAAGTGCCCAATGTCAAAAAGCAGGTAAATGGCACAGCTGGACCAGAACGCCATCTCTGAGCACCAGCTCAGTACTCTCTGCTCCACCCCAGGACCACCCTCATACCTTTCGGGTTGGAAGAAAAATTCTACAGAGTTGGATAATTAGCACCTCAATCTCCTCCAAAGATACTAACTGCATGTGGAAACTTAAATTATGACACCTAAATTACTAAGGAATATTCTATTTGGTGACCCCCCAATCCTTGTCAAACTGTTTCCTCTAATTTTTGATGTGTAGTTCTATCTGAATGGATTCAACACAGTTTATCCCATTTTTAATGGGCAATCTTATACAGTGCATATTTATTGAAAGCTTCATATGCCAATCACTAGGCTAAGCACTTTATATTGATTATCTCATTTAATCATCTCAACAACTCTATGAGTTAGGTAGTATTATCCCCACTTTTCAGATGAGGAAACTGAGACTTAGAGAAGGTAGTAAACTGGTTCAAATCCACACATGTAATCCAAGTCATCCAAGCCTCAACTAATATGCTTCTGGGAACTACAGGCTTCTTAATCACTTAGTTATTCTTTCAAAACTTTATGCCAATTTTTCTTCTATTAATATATACAGTGAGAATTCTCAATCCAATATTCAGCTTAAGGAGCAAGTGGACTTCAGGCAAAAGTACACTACTATTGATAATTGAAACAATGTGTGTTACCTCGCCAGGAAACCTGTCAAGAACAAAGTGACAAAATTGAGCCTTTTGGACTTTTAACCAGCTTTCTACTCTATGGACTGAAACCAATTATGAACCAAACTACATGAGTTCAGTAGAGACTCTGTCATTTGGTACTTGTCCCACTGCAAGAATTTGGCTGGGCAAGAATGGTGTCCTCCTAAGTAAGCTAGCTGTCTCATGCTGTTTTCTACACACCCTCCCCCCCCCCCCCATCATTTTTAAGAACTTAAAACCACTTGTATATGAACTGGTGCATCATAATCTACAATGGAGAAGAGCGGTATAGGTATCTTATTTGACCCACTATGTGTGTGTGTGTGTGTATATATATATATATATGTAAGAACAGACTAATGTAGTGAGCAAACCATTTACCAGCTGTGTCACTTTGGACAGTTATTCACCTCTCCATATTTCTTTATCTACAAGATGGAGTCAATAATTACATCTCCTTCATGGTTTGTTACAAGGATTAAATGAGCTACTACTTATCAAGCACTCAGAAAAATGCTCAGTGAACATCATCTATTCTTATTCTGGTGATGGTAGAAGTGGTGGTTATTACCACTAGACTAATCACAAAACAGGAGTGACTTCACTTACATAATTGATCATGGTATTGAAGGACTGTCAAAAAGAACAGTCCTGTATTAACTATTCTAAACTAAAATCATTACTTTTGGCTGCATTCTCTAAAATTAAACTTGTCCATATCAATCCTTGACACTCCTATATGTAGTAGTTAATTCACCCTGGGGGGGTTCCTCAGAGACTCCATAAAATAAAATCCACTGAAACATTTTTAGGGTTTTCCTGTGGTTGTGAAAGTCATCAGAAACACCTTTTGTGAAAGTTTGCATGTCAAAGTCATATCATTCATGCTCCACGATGTGGAACTCTTCACACTAAAGCTTGAACACACGCTGAAGCTGACACAGCTGGCTCTCAAGGAAACTCGGACTTGCCTATAGGTACCCCTGCAGTCTACCTGAGTGCTGAGGTGAGATGATCTTCCCTCCAAACAAGCATCTAGATTACAATCTCAGTTTTTTCAAGAGATTGACAACTTTATCACTTGCTTAACAAGAGGCCCCCTAGCACAGTGGTGGAGCACATGCTTATCAGACAGGGAGATCTGTATTTCAAACCTGCTGCTGAGCGGCTGTACAACCTTTGTGAGTCATTTAACCTTAGCAAGCCTCACTTGCCTCTGCAGAATGGGACTAATAATGGCACTTTCCTCATCGGGCTGCTGGGAGGACTAAAGAAGATAATGAGTACAAAGTGCATAATATTCAGTAATAACAAGTAACTATTATTCCTACTTTAGGGAAACACTCTCAAGCAGCAACAGAACATGAGCTTTTCTATTACCCAGTTCCTACCAAAGCTTGGATGAGAAAAGGGATGTTTACAGGAGATGATCCTCAAAAACACATCCCCGGAAAATGCAGAACCACTAGAAGATAACATACTTGCTTTTAGTTAACGTATCTCCTTATAGCATTATAACAGCATGATAGAGTGAGGAGAACAAGGGCTCTAGAATCAGACAAGGTCTGGGTCTCAACTACAGATTTACTCCTTACTAGCTACAAGATCTTGAAAAAGTTATATACATTCTTTGAGGCTGAGTATCCTTCTCATTAAATGGGTATAATGACACCTTTAAAAAGTAGTTGTAATAACTAAATGTTTATGAGGGTTGAATAAAATAAGGCACACAAAGTCCCTAGAATAGTGCCTGACACATAACAAATGTCAGCCCCTTGCAATACATTTTTATGTTACTGCATAGCTATAAAATTTGGTTGAGAGCATTATCTTCAATTATTCTTATTGCCTCTTATCCAAAGCCCAAAATGAAACATTCCTTTTAGAATATAATCCTAGTAAAATCTTTACTTCCCTCTAGCATGCTTTTCCTTTTCTGATAAGAAATTTGTAACTGATTGTGGCTCTCTTTATCTTGGCTGCCAGGAAGCTCAGAGACAAATTAAATTGAACTCTAGTAACAGCATTGGTCCTACTGGTTCTGCATATTGTATGTTCTCCCTGGTTTTCACATCTATTTTCACCCATCTTTGATTATTACAAGAAAGCTCAAATCTTTATAGAATGTGAGAAGCTATTAACTAACCAACTAATTAATTCAGCTCAAGGGGAAAACAGTGATTTAAGTATTATGAAAAGAGCACCAGACTTGGGACGTTCAAGTCCTAACTATTCTCAAACTGGTCCCCTCTCCTTGTGCAATTCATTTAACCTTTCAGAACTATATTTTCTCATGTCAAGTAGTAATAATAGTCTCTAAAGACTTCTCAGAATCATTTATGTATGCAAGTGTGCTTTGTAACCTGTCAAGTGCTATCCAAGGTCAGGTATTATTATTTTTATAATCACACAAGAGGTGAATGTTCACACAAATGAAGGTGTGCACATACACATAGTCTACGGTGCAGCACTGAGGACCCCTGCAGGCAAACGTGGAAGACGTGTAGTGATGGGGGCCCTAAGAGCCATCATGCTAGGCTCACTAGAAAGCTCTAGCAGGACTCCCCGAAAAAGAGTCCTGACGGAAATGAATGGAAACCCTCAAGGGACAATCTGAATTCAGCAAACATGCCAAGCCAATTTGTCATTTGGTCCCTAATCTAAACTGATTTGCTTAGAGGACAGTGCAAATGAGATCACAGTTTGTTTCCCGTGAGCCTGTGAGCTGCACCCCTCACTCTCACCAAATGCAACACAGGAACAGGGTGTGGTTCAAAGAGGGGCTTATAATGTGGGAATCCAATCTCTCTCCTTAATCCGCTACCATCGACAGCAGGTACATCACATCAACTGGTGTATCCAAAAGTACTCATAACCTATTAATGTAATTCGGCGAGGAGGATTTTTTTATAAAGCTAAATTTGGGCTAAAACCAAGCAGCTCTTAATAATAGGGAGGGTAGGTGTTCTCCATTTTTAGAATAACTTGCCAACTTATTCCAGGAGTTCAAATGTTCTCTCAGCATGTCTAAGTCTTTTAGTCCAAAAACCCATCTCCCTTACTAATCACTTAGTGCAGCAGCCATCTACCCACGGAAGAGAGAAAGAAGGAAATTGCTTCAGGATGGCGTGTTGAAAAGATGATGAGGTAGGAGGCAGGGTTGAAAGTCACAGGTTCAAGTCCCAACTCTGCTCCTTGCTAATGTGTAATGTGATCAAGTCACGTACTGATAATAACTAATATACCCTGAGCTTTATTCTTTGCTAGTGCCCTTTGAAGGCCTCATAAATCATCTAACCCTCAAAGCAACCCAGTGAGGTAGACACCTTTATCATCTTATTTTATAGATCATAAGAACTGAGACTTAGAACAGTCAAGTGACTTGCCCAGCATCAAAAAGCTGGCAAGTAGGGCAGACTGGGATCTGAACTCAAACTATGCTTCCAATCCTGCGGTCTTAACCAGGGCATAATATTCCTTTTTTAAATCTTGCTTTTCTTCATCTGTGAAATAAGGGAGTCATAAAATGGACATTAGATTTCTCAGAAGGTTGTTATGAGGATCAAACATAATCACGGAGGTGACAGCCCTTCATTAAGTCTAACGTACTATACAAATGTGACATGTTCCTACTCAAGGCAGCATGCATTTCCTAACACCAACTACTTGCTAGGCAAGGACAAGTGATGCAATATGCCAAAAAGAATTTACTTCCACATATTCTGAACTCAGAAAAGAAACAACAAAAAACGATGTTGAAAAGACATCTGTGAAAATGAGTGACTGCCGTAATAAGAACAACGACGGCCAAGCTGATGAGCAACGGGAAAGGCCCGTTCAGCATCTGCCCATGCCCTTCAGAAAGACACCACTGTCGCCTAAACTGCTGGGATTTCAAACACAGTGCAAGCTATGACACTGCCTTGCTCATCCATTTCCAAGGCAACCCACTTTCAAAGGAGTTTTCTCTAGGATTCAGTTGACTTGAGACCAATCAATGGAAAACAAAGATTCATAGCTGTAATTTTCTAATTTTGAACACACCAAGCTTTGGAGAAATGAATAATGGAATCCTCCAGGTCTGGACTGCACGCGATCAAATGCTCCTCATTTGTATCCCAACCACTCCAGTATTACAGTTTCATGATACAGTATAAAGAGAGCCAGACCAGGAGCTCAAAGACCGTGTCCTAAACCTGACTCCTCCAATACAGGATCTGTGACCTCAGGCAAGTTGTTAGCCTGAGGGAACCTCTGATTTCTGTTTCTAAAACAGGAATAATGCTTGCTCTAATTGCACCAAGGAGTATGGAACAATTGCATAAAAGCCTCTATAAATTATATAGCACTACACAAAAATAAAATAGTTTGCAACATACAGTCAACCCAGCTTAGTCAACTCGCTGAATGCCCTTTGAACTGTGCACAAAGGGCCCAGGGAAAACTTTCAATGCCATCCAAAATAACTGTGATGGAAAAACGCAACTCGGAGCAAAGGAGGAAAAAGCAAAGTGTGAAAACATGAAAAGTGCTACAAAAATATATTTTGCTGCAGTCGATGAGGCCCTCCTGGGACCTTTTCTGATTTCTTTTTAGGGAAAACACACATTTCCTGATCACAGACTTCAAAAGTACAGCGAACAAAAATACACTCACGTACTTAGTACATAAAAGTTTCAAAATTCCTCTGGCAAAACAAAATCTCCCTTTGCATCAGAAATTTCTCTTCTTGCCCTAGCTAGAATACAGAATAGCCAACAAACCAAAACCACGGTGTAAATCATGGTAAGACACTATTCGGCACTCTGCTGCTATACGTAAAGTCATTCTGGAAGGAAATCACTGAGTAAGCAGAAGCAAGGCTGAGGTTTTGTCTCCTCTTGACCCTGTCATTCGATCCTCCTTCTCTTCCTTACATCATGTGAGTCGCAGATAGAAAAGGCAGGAGTATGATTTAAAGTCAATGCTTCTGAAACCTTCACCAGAATGGTTTGCCCCTCCACTCTTCGATACTCTCAACTGTAGAACTGGTATCCTGAGGGGATGATGTCGCCTGCCAGGAGAGTATTACGTCAAAATAGACAGTCATGGAGACACGAGAGAAGGCAGGAATGCACCTCTCCTGCCAACACCAGAAGCTTTTGCTGAGACTCACTGGTGGCTCAAAACAAATGCTTTATTTGACTCACTGATACAGTAGGAAACAATATTTGCAGGGAAGGAGGGAATGACACGTAAGCAGCAGTTGGAGGTGATTCAGTAGACAAAACAGCATTGGGAAAAAATCTGAAGTTGGAAAGCAAAAAGTTCTATTTAAACTCAGATAAAACATTGTTGCTTTAACTTACTGTGTGCATTTGGCATTGTATATGCCTAACTATTAACCTAAAATTGGTACCTTTCCTTTTCTCAGATATTAGTCAAAGAAAATGAAATTAATTCTTGGATGGATTTTTCCTGAACAAGGCTCCCGACACCTGGGCAGGGTTGACGGCTTGTCTTAAACAAGAGTCTTGTGCTCACCAGGCTTCCCCCTGCACAGAGCTGTGATTTATGCTCTTCTGTTAACCTGCAGTGTGCTTCTCTTCAACCTTCACCAAATTTTTCTTTCTCATCCTTCAGATCTCAAGTATGACTTTCTCAGAGAAGTCATTTCCTGACCTCCCTAATTTGGTCAAGTCCCCCTATTATCAGATTTTATAGCACCGTGGGCCACAATCCATCACAGCACTTACCATGGGTACAATTTAACATTTATTTGTATGGGTTTTTGACTGGTAAATGTCTCCTCCAACAGACTATAAGCTCTCTGACAGTGGAAACTGTCTTTAATTTTGCTCACCATCAAATACCCAGCATCTAGCCCAGTACTTGGTACAGAGTAGACCTTCAACGAATATTCCGGATGAAGGGATGGTGGATGAATGAGGCATCTCATCCTTTTTGATACTGATGTGGCCCTGGGGTTTATTGAGAGATTCTCCCTGGAGTTCTCAGTACTGAATAACTTTTCCATGACTTCATTTGTTCAGAAGGAGCAGACTGGAGGGCTAAAGACTACCCAGAGCAGGGAGGTTGAGCGATATTTTATAGTAAAGTCACTTGAAACCAAAATATTTTCAAAACACACCTCTGAGAAGCAACTGTGATAACTGACCAAATTTCAAAACTTTAAAATTCACACGCAGAAAAAGAATAAAGGAACAAACGAATGATCAATTGATTTAAAAATAGACTGATCAACAGATAATAGGTTTTAATACACGATAAACAGGCTGATATTTCACCCAGAGAGAAAAACTATCTGTCCATGACAAAATCAAGCCACGCTACCCATTTCATCTAGTCAGTTTTACCTATTTTAGTTATAGTTTGTTCTACTAACTTTCTCCAACAGAAAATGTAGTTACTTAGAAAATCAGCAGTAAAAAGATGCACAATATGACTTCTGATTCTAAGCCAAGATTTCTGGATTAAAGATGTAGGATTTCAAGGAAGAAAATGAATGGCTTCTTCATCTATTTTGCTTAAGTTCTTTATCACTCCGTGGCACAATGTAAATAAAGAATTGATATTGACAATACAAATTGAATTTGGATGAGTACAATGTCTTTCTGATTTCATTTACTCTAGCATATAGCTCTGAAAAAGCCTGATCCAACCTTTTTCATAACCACTCTACTGCAGGGGTTAAGAGCCTTTGCTTGGAGTCAGAGACACCTCAGTGTTCCAGCAATGCCACTTGCCGACCATGGAACGTCAGGTGAGTCATCCACCTCTGTGAGCCTCAGGGTCATCAACCCTAGAAAGGAGGACACTGACCTCAGAGGGCTTTGATGAGGAAAACTAAGATTACACTTTTTATGTACCTGCAGAGTAGCTAGAAAAGGGCTTGTGTTCAATAAATACTTATTATTATTATCATTATCATTATTATTATTATCAGCAACATTTTAGCAGTGAAATTCAAGTCACCTTATACACAGATGCACTCTTATTACTTCTCATAACTCTCCTTTGTAAGGAGAGAGAGAAAGGATGGACAGACACATAAACAGACCAGCCCAGAAAATGTAAGGGATTACTCAGGCTCACCAGAGACAATGACAAAGAGATGTCAGGTCTTACGAAAACACATGACAATTTTTTACCATTTACAGAGTAAATAATGGAACTAAAATATTCATTCACCATACCCATTAAAATGTGTCGGCCACTTATCCTTTCCATCAGGAAACAATACATTTCTCGGTAGCACCATCCAGTACACTTAAGCTTATATCTCATTGGTCAGGACTAAGTCACATGGCCACCTCCAGCCACAAGGGGAACCTGGGAAATCAAGATTTTTAGCTGGCACATTGCTGACATGAACGAAATTGGGGTTCTGAGGATAAAGAAGAAGAAGAAAATGGATATTAGGCAGACTACTAAGCAGAGTCTCCTAAAATGGACTTTTTTGGTCAGTTTAAGTACAGAAAGCAAACAACCACATTCTTTCCTTCTAAAGGGGGAAGGGCTACTTTAGTAGAAGCATCTCAGCTTGTTCACCACCTGCGCTGGTCCATTCCTGGGTGAAGGAGGAGTGAAACCTAACCAGCTCCTCACCCACCCTCCCAGGCCCTGACATACGCCTCCTCCTCCCAGGCTCAACTCGAGTACCACTTCTGCAAGGCCTTCTCCCACACCCTCTGCCAAATCGGCATGTTCCTTTATGCTGTCATACCACTGTGTGTATAACTCCACTATAGCAATTATCACATTCTCTCAAATTTGTCTGATTTGTACCATTTTTCTCCACTAAACTGTGAGTTTTTTAATGAAATCTTCATGTCTGCAGGTCCAATGCCCATGACTATGCCTAAAAAGAAGTACTCCGTAAATATTTCTTGGATTAGATCAAAATGGACTGAACCAAAATGAATTGAGTTGACTTGCTTTGCTCTGCACTGAAGGCTCAGAGATCTGGCTGCATCTCTTTTCTCATCTTGTTCTGATGGCTAACGGGGTGCCTGCCCCCATACCATAAAGGCTGATGAGAAGCTTACAAGCTGATATTCATACAAATAGATCACATCTCAATGAGATCATCCATTAGCTTGGCTTTCTGGCCAAAAGAGAGGAGTCAAAAAGCAGTTATACTATCTTATTTCCTCTCAGGGGAACCATGGAGAAAGGAGTAAAAGTCACTGTTTACCAAACAAAAGGCTGAGAAAACATTTTTCCATTCAAGAATATGACAAATTAGTGAAAGTGACAAAAATAAGTAAAAACCTACCACAGACTCAAAAAGTTGCACAATTGCCTAAAAGCCAAACTGCAGTTGTGAATGTGTTGGCATTTGGCACAGAGTTCAGGATTTCAAGGGAGCAAGCCACTCTTTTATGAACACTAAACAGAAATGTCACAAGCAGCTTTTGATTAAACTATGATTGTCACAGTATATAGGAATGAACTAACATATGGTGTTTTTAAAATAAACTACTAACCACATCCAGTGGTTTCAATTAAAGAATGGTTCATTGCTTACAAAAATTCCCCTAGACCCAGCTGTCTTCCAAAAAAGTCCCATTGCCTCACTCTGAATTTCCACTGTCATCAGGCGGATTACTAAGAGGCCAGTCTTGGATTTGGTGTGGATACCCGGGACAGCCTCTGTAGAAAGTAAGTACCTTCCTTCAGCTTTGTCTTGTGGCTGAACCAATCCTAGGGGTAATCTCCTATAAGGAGTACAAATTGAATTACAGAGTTATATTAAATAACCTGCTAAAAGGCTAGAGAAGATTTAAAAGGATGTTTTTAGAATGCTAAGGTTATTTATAGTATGGTGTTCTGGTATCAAAAAAATAAACAAGTATTAAGAAAATGACTAGTATAGGTATAAGACAGGCCCAAGTCCCCCATAGGAGGAACATCTTGCAGAAATGACTCTAAAACCAAAACAAAGAGGTATGTCTTCATTTTTATAAGACAGGAAGCCAGTTAGAGAATCACTGCAATCATTTCACAATCATGGTAAAGAAAAAAAGACTAACGCTATGAAATTAAAGATAAGGCAGGTAGAGGCCACTTGAAACTGGTTTGAGGAGAGCACCTACAGACCTGGTCCCACTAAGTAACAGGGCTCTCTTCTGAGGGGTAAGATGTTAGCCTTTGCCACTCACCCAGTGGTTTTTCCCTTCTACTTCAGTCTCATTGTCTTTCCTGACAGTCAGGGTCCCTTCACTTCCTCTCTATGTCAGAATTTGTCATCTCTCTCTCTTCTTACCTTCAGTGTCATTCACGTGCTTTCTGCCTCTATCCCACAACTGGCCAAAATATAGAACTCAAGGACGTTTTTTAAACTCAATTGTTATTTAAAAATAAACACATTCTCCAGGTTGGTTTTTCTTCTTACACATTGCCCTTGGTGGATTTCTTTTTCATCTATACTAGTGGAGGCCTTCTATTGAAATAAAGGTTCCCACTCCACTCAAAGACAGGACATTCTCCCCACCTGCCAAACAAGGGAAGGGGAAGCAGCTCTGCCATTCCCGCCTGCACACAGCCATATGCAAAGAGGATCCCCCAGTGTATCCCATTACACTCCTGCTTAGATGTTTTTACAAATGTCAGAAAGAATCATAGCATCCAAGGAGCTTAAAGAGAACGCAGCAGAGACAGATTGCCAGTCAGTTTCGTGGGGGGAGAAAATCTATAAATCTTCCAAGTTTGGTTTGAGCACGCAAATACTAGCTCAGAAAAGTTTCCCCAAGTCTCACTTTTCACACTTTCACACATACTTTTCAAAAACTTTGATTAGCATTTGATCTAAATACCAGTTATCTACCTTCGGTTCTTCCCAACCAGAGTATCTTTGGCTCAAAATCTATATTTAAGAATTGAAGGAACAAGAGAGAGTATTAGCTGTTTCTGGGTATGGACACCAATTTTTAAAAAAAACAAAAATCTTTTTGAAATTTTTTGCTTGTTTTTTGTTTGTCTGGAGCATTCAGGAGTTTCACAAGTAACAAATTCAAGTTAGACAAAGCATTGACTTAGGATTTTACAGTTGCTCATGCCCATGTTCTGGATATTGGGTGAATCTGCAGTGAATTTCTAATTATAGAAATTGATATTCCCATCCATTGGTAACAGAAATTGCTCTATTTTCTGCTGAAAACAACTTCAGTTTTGAAGGAACACAGCTAGCTATATGGTCCACATGTTTACTGTAAATTTGCATTCAGAAGCCACATTTTCCATCACACCTAAATTATTCCTTCCCAAAGCCTCATAAATGAAGCCAAATCAATTGAATATAATTGCTTTCTCTTGTGGCCTTTGTGGTAAAATTTTGGTAATTATCAAAGGATAATTTTAATATAAGTTTCTGGATCACAATAACACCACTACCAAAAGTGTCTTCTAAATAAGGGTATCCCGTGTATCCTGCTTTTTTAAAAAATGGAATTCTGATTAACTGGCAAACAGAAAAGAATACAAAATTTCAGGAATATTCTGGTTTCAAAATCATTAAATCATATTCCTGAGAAGGATGTACGAAGGTCATCGCAGGACATCTCTGCAGCAACATGGATTAATGTGTTCACCCACATTCATGTACATAACGAATTCTTAAAATTCTCTATGTAAGACAATCCACAAACAGCCTTGGTGGCACACTCAGTAATTAACAAATCTCACTGTCCTAAGTAGCCTCTTTTATATATTATTCTCACTCATCACAGTAGAATACAGACCCTAAATAAATAGTCATAAGCAGAGGCAGCCTTATTCCAACTCAACATGCTATATGGTTCTTTAGAGAAATGCCATCTTAAAGAATATTTTGCATTCTTACCTTGACCTGCCTATTTTCACACATTTTAATATTTTCCCATGAAAAAAAGTACATGCAGAGTAGCTGTTTTATTTCTGTTTTGAAAACATGGACAATTTCTATTTTATTTACATGCTAATTAGTCATTGCAAAACAACGTTGTAGAACTATATGTGACATGCACCTGAATGACACAGGTAAGTCAACACCTGAAGCATCACAGGTCTAAGTACCAGCATGTATTATACAGATAATGCTTGTCACAGGAGGGCGAAAACTGGGACAGTCAACTGGTGAGTTGGTATAACTACATTCTTTAAGGCCTTTCTGAAACAGAGTAAACCTGTCATTTTCATTAAAATACTTAAAATATTGATAATAGTAGAGGAGACTCCATTACATTGTCAATTCACTCTTAAATGTCTAAGGACCCCAAGTTAGGAATCTGCTTTAAGTAATGAGGAGCATTAGAAGGTTTTTATCGCTGTTTATTTATTTAATTAAAGAGAGACTAGATGGAAGTGATATTTTAGATGTCTGGCCTTGTCTGAAATAACTACCTTCTGATTCAAGGAAGAACCTAAAGTCTGGAAACCCAAATAAGAAGATACTGCCTTAGGAATTAAAAGGAAAGGGCAGACACGAGACATTTTGAAGGAAAAACCAATAGAAATCAATGAGTGACCGACTATGGAAGATAAAGAACAGGAAAGAATCAAAGATAATGAGATTTTGATTATACAGGTAACCCAGATAATGGGGACTCTATGCTCACAACACTTCTACAAAGTGTGATGAAAAGTCAAGTAACACTCCTCATCCATGGGAAAGTTATCAAAAGAACCCAACTACCTGCTTCCAGATTGCAGTCATGGAAGAATTCTGGAGAATTTATTTATAACGTATACCCGTGGTCCCCCATGGTCCATCATCCCAACTACTTATGCAGCAACAGTTCAAACTCATGAAGCCCTGAATCCAAGTCCCTGGTATTAAGAACCCACACAGTCCTTTAAGAATTATTTTCTATGGTATGAGAAATTTCCTCAACAGAACACCATTGCAAAAAGATCCCTATCAATATTTTTCATTCTTTCAGTGCATTCCAATCACACAGATAAATGCACACACATACACACACACACACACTCACAAATACACTAACACCCTCAAGCTTCCTGCCTTGCAAATTTGAACTCCAAACCACAGGATGTGTCCTGCCTTGCTTGGCTGCCTGTGGCAGACAGTCATTTATACTCCATTCTCTTCATTAAAGTGTATTTCACATCTTACATTCCACACACTGCTCTAGTTTCCCCCATTTTCCACCCTAAGTCACAATCTCTTTTTAGCCCTGAGAACCCCAGCACCTGGAGCACAATAGAACCCTCTGAGGCCTCCCGAACTCATGAGTCCCTATAAATAGCAGCAACATCAACTCTTCCATGACACATGTAAACACACTATTCATAACACCTCATGGCATGATAAAACGGGATAACTATTGTAATAGAATAGTCCGCGGCAACGAGAAACGACACCATCCCATAGTGTAAGAACTACCACTTGCAGGGCACTTCAAGGTGAATTCAAAAGACCTGCATTCCAGAAATTCAAGACTCCCTAAGAGATTTATGGAGTTAACTGGCAGAAGAAGACGGAAGCACCACGACACCGTCCTCCTGTCTTCATCAGTGTCACAGAGGAATAAACAGCAATTACTTGTACCACACAAAACACAGCACTGTTGAGCCAACCCAGTGCCACCAAAAACACAAGTATGCCAACATTTTTCTATGCACAGCACTGCCTTCTAGTTGCTGACTTGTCCCAACCGACAGCCCTTGTTATCCAGTTTCATTTCACTGAGAAACACAAAACAAGAGCCAGAAAGAGATTCTTCTCACGAAAGAGCAAACAGCCCATTTGCTTTCTGGGGCCCAGAACCGGGAATTTCAACCAGTGACTAAATTTAAGGGAACACCTGGTAAGCAGAGCCTCTTGCTAGTGGCAGTATCACACACAAAAGAGCAGCACAAAAGACATCACCTCTGCCCCTTCAAAGTCTTGTTTCCTTGGTCCTTTCACCTGCCAGCCAGCATCCAGGCTGACACCCACTGGGAAGTTCAGAGACTGAATTTAGGTTAGTTCTCCCAAAGCTGCCCTTGGGAGCCAGGAGCCAAGCTGACAGCGAAAGAAAAGGAATAACTAGTGAGAATTTGTAGTAGGAAAGGCCAGAAGAACTTAAAGAAGAGTGATTTGTGTTCATAGGGAATTAATCTCTACAAAGACTTAGCCTGAAGCTTTTGGCATTACCTGTGTCCAATGGATGGGAAAAGAAGAGCTTGAAGAAAGTGTTCAGTGACTCAAGATCATAATTGCTAATCATTATTGCCAGGCAGGAGTCCTGTTCATTTAATACTCAGAACACTATGAATTGAGTTCTATCACTATCCCCTTTTCACAGCTGAAGAAAGAGGAGCACAGAGAGGTTAAGCACCTTGCCAAGGTTACACTGCTGGTATAAGGTGGGATTCAAACCCAATCTGGCTTGAATATGTGCTCCTAACTGCTACGATATGCTGTCTTTCCGTAAAATTACATCCCAAGTGTCCCTTCGGGAAAGGCAAACTTTAAGTTTTCAATTATTTTTCAATATAAAAAGACTTTGTTCTCAGACCTAAGATAAAGCACTTCCTCCTACTTATATAAGATGAAAAATAGAGAAGAGGATGAAAAGGACAACACAGTTCTTTTGTGCTTGCATTTTGTTTCGTTTCTTAACAGAGACAAAATCTACCTCATTTCACACACATTCCAAAGATCCTCTTCTCTCTTGCATACTGACTCATTTGGGGGATATGCAAATGGTGTTGTTAGAAAATTAAAGAAATCTTACTTTATGATACCAGAATTAAGGGTCTTGCCTGAAAAGATCTAAAAATCAAGAAAAAGGAGAAATGCTCCAAGAAGAATGAGATCAGGTGGAGGAAGGGACACAGGGGTGTGCACTGGGAAAAGGGGAAGTCAAATGACAAAACCCCAAATAATCTTGGCTCTTATGCAAAGCTACTCTGTTCATTTACCCGGAAGTACCACACAAAGGCAGCTGCCCATTTCTCCGTTTCAGTTTCCTCCATATAACTGGATCACCAACTGGCATCCATTGTTCCAGGCTCACAGAACAATGCTCACTAGCATAAATCCATCAGTCCTGGTACACATCCAAAGAGCTAAAAAAGGAATACCACAGGACTGAATGAGTGTCTGTACGCACATACCTAGCGCTATGATTCCACCACGGGCAAGACATATGTGTGTGAGGCAGTTAGCACTTCCAAGCCCTCACACGTGTTCAAGCTTGTCGAGAAATATATTACACATCAGACCAATATGCTGAACAGGATGTGCTGTTTGGAGCTCTGCTTCCTAACTTTTTACACATCTTCAGAGTTGCTGCAGTCACCAAGTGGCCTGTGGTTCCCCATAAACCTTCCAGGACACTAATAAAATGAGAAGTTCAAAGGTCGAAACCATCTATGGTGGGAAGTTGTGCTGTTTCCAGGGCCTGTCTCATCCAGGACCACCTTCCCGCCCACTTTCTGGGCAATCCTCAGAGGATGGCAGCTGCTAACTCAGAAAAAAAAGAAGCGCACGGTGGAGGAGGCAAAAGGATTATTTTTAAGAAAGAGCACAATCTAACTTTTCTCTCCACCGCCCCCGCCACACCACCTCCTCATTCCCTTGTCTCTCCTCCTGCCTGCTCTTCCATTTCACTTTTCATCCCTAGTGCCTCTCCCCATCGCTCAGGGTACCACACTTCCCACAAGCATTTCCTTCTCTGTGTCCCAAGCTGGGACACCAGCACTGACACGACACTGGCAAGAGCTTAGAGCTGCTGCTGCTGAGCTCAGAGGGGGAAATGAAGCGAGCTAGCTTCCTCCTCAAAGCTCCAAACGTGTAAGAATCAAAACACACATTCACTTTTTAGAAGCCCTGGCCTGACACCAGAGCCATGGAGAAAAGAAAAGTCACCTCTGTTAGAAGCTACATGAACCCAGTAATTATGTCATCTTCCTGATGGGCCCAAATACTGGAAGATACTTGGCTTATTCCTTCTTACAAATGCCCTTTACTATTCAATCCCACGCCTCTTTAATATGGCTTCTAAAGCTGAGCTGCCTGAGTTCTGCGTGGAAGAATGAGCATTTTTAAGTGTACACGATGATCAATTTCTTCCATCACCTGTGGGCGACAAGCAACTCAGCAGACTCGGAGGTCACCTACCCAGACCAAAATACCACTTTGGCCATAGTTAAAATAATGAGGCATTTTCCAAAGCAGGATAATTAAAAGCTAGGACCATATTTTATGTGGCAAGGGAAGAAGGCAGAGCAGGGAGAGACAAAGATGATGCGCAAGGATTAAAGACAAGAAAATTAGCTGAATCTTTATCTAGAAAATGGGAAATATTTAGACCAACAAAAGCAATGCTTATGTCTTCCTCTATAGTAATCCATCCATTCAATTACTCTTCAATAAGCATTGATTAAGCACATACCATGTGCCAGGCATTGTGCCAGAGATAACATAATGAACAAGACAAATCTGATCCTAGCTCTCAGGGAGCTTACAATCCAGCATAAGCACAAGACAAAACCATAGGCTCACAAAATCACAAGCTGAAGTACATATTTTGAAGGAAACAAATAGCTGAGAAAGAATAACACTGGAGAATCTACATTAGTTAGAGTAATAGGGAAAGGCCACCCAGAAGAGACAAAATTTAAAAGCTGGAACATAAAGGGAGAGAAAAGCTAATCAAGACAAGAATGTGGTGACAATTCCAGAAAGACAGGATTGCATGTGCAAAGGCCCTGAGGTAGAAAATGGGCACCAAGAACTGAAAAATCAGTGTGGCTGAAGTAGAGTGAGCAAGGAGCAAATGACACAAAGCAGGATTGGTGATATACTGTGGGCCATAACGGCCACCCAAGATTTTATTCCAAGGACAACAAGAAGTTTTCAGGAGACGAATGGCACGACCCAGTTTACACTTTATGATGATCACTCTTGCCTCTGTGTGGAAAAGACTTGAAAAGCAGAGGCTGTTGCAACTGTCTAACAAGACATGACGATTCCCTGGACCAGAATGTAGCAGGCAAACTGAAAAGGAGTAGACAGATTCAGACATATTTTAGAAATAGAACCAACAGAAGTCATTGATGGATTGCATATGGGGGTGACGGCAGGAAAGACTCAGAGATGATTCCCATCAAGTTACTCTATTTATATGTGAGGTTTTTTCAGAAGTTATAAGCATCACCTGATGTAACATCAGACCCATGCAGGAACCTGGTCTATGGGATGTGGTATGTCTATATACATAAGTAACTTGAAAACTCTAGATCTAAGAATAATGGAAACTGTGTGTGGCTCTTCTTGGGGACAATAATGGCATACTAGGCAGATATTTCAGTAAGTTTTCCCATAAGAATTTTATTGTCACGTTGGTGCCAGAGCTCTGTAGCTTCCCCAAAATCATGGGGTTAAATGCCTTTTTATATTTGGGTGCAACAATTGTAACATTTAAATAGAATTGCACCTTTGGGGCAGCCCCATGGCTGAGTGGTTAAGTTCGTGCGCTCCACGTTGGCGGCCCAGGGTTTCACTGGTTCAGATCCCAGGCGAGGACATGGCGCCACTCATCAGGCCACGCTGAGGTGGCGTCCCACATGCCACAACTAGAAGGACCCACAACTAAAATATACAAGTATGTACCAGGGGGCTTTGGGGAGCAGAAGGAAAAATTTAAAAATTAAACAAATAAATAAATAAATAGAATTGTACCAGATAAGCCAGTTACCGATCCATCTAGTCCCCATGATAAGCGGTAGAGAAAATACCATAATTTCTAAGAGGACTCTCATGTTGAATTGGATGACTCATGTCAAATATGTCAAAGGCATATTACAGCCTAACTTATTGACCAGCAGGAAAATAAATAACTACAAAATGCGCATTTATAAATAATTTTGCTATGATCATTGAGCAATTTAGTCCTTAAAGATGGTCTCTCCATACTATTCAGAAACTGAATATACAACATAATGCAGGAGGAGATCTCTGAGGGTAAAGAGAATGGATGGCCTTGTTTATTTTACATGCTTTGCCAAACTAGTCCCCAAATGGCACAGAAAGCAACAGGACTCCCAGAATTGACACACATTCAGCCTCCGCACCTTTCTGATCTGTTCATTCCCTATTACCTACTTGAGTACTACTGGCATTGTTTCCATTGCCCTTCCTAAAAAGCTGGTACATAATTATCATCTCAAAATCCCTTGGCGCATTTGTCTAGGTGAGAGTCTCTTCCCTTTTTAGTATTTATAGTGATGATGCACTCTTGTTCTTGAATTGCAGAATGAGAGACAACTTATGAGGGAGACAGAGAGAGAGATCACACACACACACACACACACACACACATACCCCGCAGGGAGCACCTCTGATTCTGGTTCAGGCCTTGCCAAAACAGATAGCAAATCAAGATAAACAGCAGAAATTTACTTGGAAAGGGAGGTTATCTTTTGTTCCTCCAGACAATTAACTGTGACCTTTTTATCTGCATTTCAAGGACTTTGCTCGAAACAGACCCCGTTATTTTAGTCAATATATGAAGGATTCTGTTCAGAAAGGCTTTCCCACAACATTCCAATGAAAAGATACACAACTTTCATCTCCTGCCCTCTTGTCCTTTCTGTCTTACATTGATTCCAACACCTTTAAATTTTAACTTAGTGGTCCATCTCCAAACTCTCCTCAAACCTTTTATCTTTAATTTGATGGTCCATCTGTATGCTCCTCTCAGCACGGCACATCTCTAGCTTCTAAGCCACCTGCTCAGTTCTAATAGTGAGACTATAAAAGATTCACAGATTTACATCACTACACTTCACACTCTCTTTAATTTAACTCTGTAAATTCACTCCTGAGCTGTTAATTCTAATTTGGCTTCTCATCATTTGCAGTGAGTGAACTGGATCTTTACTGTGCCACCCATAATGCATTTTATTGCACGTTCCATACTTCTGCAACTGTAGCAAAGAGATGAAGAACTTACAAAGCTCTGCCAACATGAAAAGCTGTCACTATGTAACTCCTGTTGGGGAATCTCCCATCACTGGCTTGTGTTTCTCCTGCTTCTCCCTTTCACTGCACATATTCACTCTCACTTCAGCCACAAAGCTACCCAGACAGCCAAAGATTCTCCACGTCAAAAGAAACAAAAGCAACACACACATACATCTACGCACACACTCCACCCTATAACTTGAATCTAAGGATGTTCTGTGACCTCCTGCTACTCTGTTCTTAATAACACTTCCGTCCAATGTATGATATCTAATATGTTCAGCATCTCAAGAGCTGTGTTACTTTACGTTCTTCTCTGACGTACAGGATGCTTTTTTACTATTCCTTTTCAAATCACTGACCTGACCCATGACCTGATTAAATGTTACCCATAACCCTATAAATCTCACCTATTTATATACAATTATATATATATACATAATTCTCAACTTGACCTACTGTCTCAATAGAACTTATTTCTAAGCAGAAACAATCCAAACATTTCTTTGAGTCTTCCAGTTACTGTGGATTACTGGCATTAAATATCATTTATAACACGCTGTCCTATTTCACTAGTCACGACCATGCCTAAACTTCAACAGATCTTTTCTGATTAACTCAGAATCTTACCAGATCTCCTCATAGACAAACCTGCCAGGACAAGAAAACCATCTCCATAGACATTATCCTTTAGAGGAGACCATCCCAGTATTGTTGTGTCCCTCTCCCAGTAGCCACAAGATCCTAAAAAAGTCTCTTTCCCAAGGATGTGGGAGAGAAGCAGAAAGAGGCACCAATACCCAGAGAGTACTCACTGAGGGGTTTGAGGATGCTGCTGCTGGACTCATCAGCGTTTTCCACATCTGACTTGTCAGAGTAGTTCTCAGAGATTCTCTCCTTTTCCTTCTTTTCTTTGTGCCCTGTCTTTCTCTTGTGACGTCGCCTTCTCCTGTAGCTCTTCGGCACATGAACCCCGATGTAGATGGTGTGGTGGCCTGCAGGAAGGTACACAAATCACCAGTCATTTCAAGTCACATTCACTGCTGCACATAAACTGCACAAGATCCACAGGTCAGGAGAAAATGTCTGTGAGTTCAACACTACCATTCAATATTTGACAAATAAAATCAAACTGGAAAAATAAAATCTCCTCCCAATTTTCAGTTATCTAGAGTATAATTCAACCTGTTGGTTGGCACGAGGATTCCAGAGGACGCACTCTAGTTTCATCCAGGTAGACTACTTATGTTTAGGAAAACCAAAGAATATTGAATCGGAAATTAGGAATCCTGGATTCTCATCATACCTCTGCCATCAATTAGCTATTTGACCTTGAGCACGTCCCTTAACCATTCTGGGCCTCAAACTCAGCATTTACATAATGAGAGGCTTAAATTGGGTAATCCCTAGAGGTCCTTCCAGGGCTAACTTTCCATGGGTCTATGATTATACTGAATAGAGTGACGAAAAAGGAGCTCTTGGAAGCAGCAAAAAATAAAGATCTAACTCAAAGTTCAAGAAGTCATTCTGCTGGGGATAAGATTCTACATTAGAACTTTTTTTTTTTTCACCCAATCAGCAGAATCGAGATTTAGAACTGGGACAAACTAAGAAAAAATAAGACATACTTGAAGAGAAAATTTTAGAAATACTCAAATGTTCACACTAGGAAACAGCTAAAATGAATGTCAGCTACAGTGTCATTCTCATTTTTCTTTTTTCGTTTCCAAAAGTTTCTAAAAACTGGTTGTTGCGATGATAAAAATAAACCCAGCCCAGCAAAAATTGCTTTGAAGAGAAGGGCATGAGGAAAAAAAGATTGCGAAATGCTTTTAGTTCTCTAGATGGAAGGAGCTGCAGAACTGACAAGTGGTATTATTTTTACAATATCTGATAAGACAGAAAAAAAAAGGAACTCAAAGTTCTACATCTTTTTTTTTTAATTGGGAAACTTTTACTTTCACTTTGTATACACCATAACTTCTGGATGTGGGAACCTCCATTTCAGAAGCAATGTGAAAACTTCTTTTTTTTAACTACAACTTAGATTACCTCATCTACAGGTTTCCTTTCCCATTCTGGAATGACTCCTTGATGACCACTTTCCAGTGCCACAGACCATACCAGATACCCACATGTAACACACATACCTGCAGGATGTCTGATATAAACTGCTGTGAGTTACTTTCCACAGTAACTCAGGAGGCATATCTAAAAACACCATAATTCACGAGGGTGTTCCCTTGAATGGGAAGGATTAAAACAATCATATGCTCCTTCAAGGAAGAGGTTCCAACCCAGGAATGCAGAACCCTAAGTGAATGGGTTAGCATTCAAAAGAAAATATCTGATACTTGGAATGAAGTTGGAGGCATTTATATAAAGCATGAACCTCCTCCCCAACACACACAAACACACACACACACAAATGCACGCACGCACACACACACACACCCAACTCAACTACTCAAAGCACAGTGAAATTCTCCTCGCCAAATGTGCGCCAGTGAGAAATTTATCATGTCTAACCATTTGCAAGCAAACTGTTCTCATGGGAAAGCTATATTATACTAGGAAGTAGGAAATGTCTCAGAAACAATGTGAATTAAGAAACAGTGTCAATTGTTTCCTGCACTCCAGTTATTGAGGGCGTCCTGCAGCTTTATCTCAAGTCACACAATATATGTAAGCAAAGCCAATCAATTTCTTCAGTAAATCAAACTCTGAAAGCTTGGTTGCCTTTGTTCAGGAATTAGGAAAACATCACAAAAAAAATTAAGAGGTTGGAAAGTTTTTTTACAACCTGTCACATTAAGTATTTTCTATCTTATTAAATAATGGCAACTAAAAAAAAAACGGCAGTTAAACTATGTTAATTTTAAACGTGTACAGAAAGATTTTTAATATATTTACCCAAATCTGTGCAGTGCATTTGATAAGTCATTTAAAAGGTGGTTTATATGAGCTGATAGGATTTTAAGGTAAGATTTCTGGCTACAGAGTGTTGTTGTCAACCTGACGAAAGAGGGCAATTCAGAGAGCGAGCTTTCAAAGCCCACGGAGAGGAATGTACCTTTCCCTTTGAGAACTAATTGGAGTTGTCATCACTACAAAAACGGTGCCTTTTTATTCACATCGTGACCACAGGCCTCCTCCTTGCCTTATGAATAAGATTCGGATAATCCCCACCTCCTCCAGCTCCACCTCAGATGCTTTCCCCTCGCTCACTCTGTCACACACTTTACAACAAGTCAGGAAGCTTCCAGATACGATGCCGCGCTATGGAGCCCAGATACCAAGTGGAAACGTGGTTCCTTTCAAGACTTCCCAAATTTCAGGCATTTTTTATCAGCTTTATCGAGATACAATTCATGTGCCATAAAATTCACTTGTTTAAAGGCACAATGCTATGATTTTTAGCATATTTATAGAGTCGTGCTACCATCACCATAACCCAGTTTCAGATTTCCACCCCTCCAAAAAGATCCCTCATGCCCCTTTGCAGTCACTCTCTGTTCCCACTGCCATCCTGTACAACCACTCTTAGACATTTTTTAAGTACTCTCTGTGACAGTCTCTGGGAAGCTACAATTCTCTGGTACCCACTTGACTATGAACTTTTCATGGGGATTCTTACAGCACAGTAAAATAGAACATCGCTTGAGTGAGGAAGCTATCGCCTTCCAAGAACCGCCAAAGGAAATCATGGCACGGAGCTGAGCAATTCACAAGGCAAAGCATCCTCCTTCTCCTCTCACACATTACTGGCAACTAAATTTTCCTTTTCTGTGTGTTCAGACAGAGGAAAAGGAACACGGTCCCGAGGTGAAACAAACCTTTAGGAGCTCGGGGACAGTGCTTGTGTTCCATCAATTACTTCTCAACCTCTTTCTACTTCAGCTTCTTTGCCCATGAGAAGAGAGTAGGACAGCCTCGCTTTGGTGAGTGCGGGTAAGGCATGCTTCTCAAGGTGATGACCAAATATTTCATAAGCTGTGTGTGCTAAGTAACAAAAATAGCTAAAGTAAAATGAGCTGGAATAGAACCATTCTTACCACCCCTACAGAACACCTGCCTTCAGGATCGATAGAAGCAGCATTACTGATGAAAATATGCTATTGTCAATAAGAATATCATGGGTGGATCTCAATATTTATTTTCATTATAACATCCTTACCTGTCTCAGGGATATGTCATGAAGATTGATGGCTATTTTTAAAATTACAACTCCCAAAATGACAGCAAGCTCTTAGGAAAACCACAAAGGTTGAGGGTGTAGTATTATCTTACATGTAAAATGAAAATGAGAAACTTGATAGACAAGCTTTCCAATCCAGCAAGAGTCTACAAAATAGTAAAATGCTCAAAGAATCAGGAACAGTTACCTGCCTGACTTAGAAGGGAATTCTAGGCTCAAAAGAAAACTTCTCTGCAGGAAATGTCAGTAAAAATCGCTTCCAAAGATAATGCAAAAAGAAAGAGCAAAAATTTTTTTAAAATAGCAATAATTCTTAAGGAACAGGTGATTGTTTAAAATGTAACTAGGGCCTGGCCCCATGGATGAGTGGTTAAGTTCACGTGCTCCACTTTGGTGGCCCAGGGTTTCACCAGTTCGGATCCTGGGTGTGGACCTAGCACAGCTCATCAAGCCACGCTGAGGTGGTGTCCCACACAGAAGAACTAGAAAGGACCTATGACTACAATACACAACTATGTACAGGGGGGCTTTGGGGAGAGAAGAAAAAAAAAAAACTGGTAACAGACATTAGCTCAGGGCCAATCTTCAAAAAAAAATGTTTTTTAAAAAAAATTACATTCTTGCGACTCAAAATCTTGTAAAGTACAACTAGTAGAATCTACATTTGACAGTACTCATGTCGGTTTGAGTCAAAGGGCATTCAGCCCTTGATCCGGCAGTGACCTCAGTATCATGTGTTCAAATACATACCCTGCATGCCTTTCTTTGACAGATGGTGCAAGTTCTCAACAAACTCTAAACGTCTTGGGAATATTTCACAACCCATCCCACAGCCAGTACTGCTGGGAAGAAAATATGCTTTTCCTGGTTATCTCTGAATGTCAGAAATTATCACTAGGTCATCCCTGTTTCTTCCCATCCTTACCTGCTCCACCTCAGTTGAAAGCAGAAGTACCAAGAAGCTATCATGTGCAATTCTCCCAATTCCTAAGATATTTCCAAACTAACAGCACTGACAGTTGCTATCATGTTTTCAGGCCAACAGAGAACTCTCACGCTTAGGAACTCTGTAGTCATTCAAGTTACAGAGGCTTTCAAAGATACCCTCTTTGCTACCAAGGATGATTTAGGACTTTGTAGAATTAAAATCCATCAAACCAGAAAAGGGTTTTACACCAGCCAAACTAAAAATCTATGAACAACTGGGTGGTTAACAACATATGCCTCCATATGCAAGAGAGATCTAGTAGCTCCTTTAGGAAACATGTTGCTGTGTTTACTGCACATACAAATGATAGCAACCATTTATGGAACATTTACAAATATGCCAGGTTCCAGCTAGGTCTCTCACAT
Organism: Equus asinus; assembly: GCF_041296235.1. NCBI lineage: Eukaryota > Metazoa > Chordata > Mammalia > Perissodactyla > Equidae > Equus > Equus asinus. Next base: position 106,075,248 of record NC_091792.1, read on the forward strand.
CTGCTACCTCATGCAATTCTCACAACCGCACGAATCCAATACTACTATTATCCCCATTGCACAGACAAGGAAACCAAGGTTCAGGGAAGTCAAGGATATTGTCACCAGCTAACTCACAATATCCCACAGGAGAAATCTCTCTCAGGTCATCAAGAATAGTGAGTGCTTCATCACTGCATTGGCGGTGTTTTGTTGGTTTTTAGTTGGTTTTTTTGTGTGTGTATGAAGATTAGTGCTGAGCTAACAACATCTGTTGCCAATCTTCCACTTTTTGCTTGACGAAGATTATCCGTGAGCTAACATCCATGCCCAATCTTCCTCTGTTTTATGTGGGATGCTGCCACAGCATGGCTTGATGAGCGGTACTAGGTCCGCAACCAGGATCTGAACCTGTGAACCCCAGGCTGCCAAAGTGGAGCTCACGAAATTAACCACCATGCCACAGGGCCAGCCCAAATTTTCAGTTGTTCTTTTTTTTTGTAATATACCCCATATTTATACTATCAGTCTTATAACTGATTGTTTCCTTCTTCATATTGACTGCTAGAAATAGAAGACACAAATCTCAGGCCAACCGGTAGTGGGTAGACAGAGTTTTGTGACATGTATTTTATACACAAACCACTCTTCCAACTTCTCAACAATTATTTTCCCTTCACACTAAAGCTTTTTGGAATAAGGCAGTATATAAATACTTTTTATACCCTGAGATATCAGTATGGGAGTAGAGAATGGGGATGGCTAGAGGTGGCTGTGGGGGAAGGTAGATTTCTGGGCAAAGATTTTACCTTTCCTCTGGTGATCCTTTAGCTAAGTCTAAATCTATAGGTCTAAATCTTTGCCCAGAAATCCACCTTTCCCCATAGCTACCCCCAGCCATCCCCAGTCTCCTATATTCATCTCTAATTAAGCACTGAGGGATGTTCCAAATTTAATTTTCATCCACATTGTTGCTCTTTCTATAATCAACTGAATTTCTCTTCTCTCCAGTTCAAAGCAAATATTCCACAACACTGGGCATTTTATATCATTCTTTCAGAACTAATCAGCAATATTCCCAGAATATAAGTTAAATATTGCCTTCCCTGGCTTATCTAAAGTAACCTGGTCTTATGCCAGGACGTCTAAAACATTTTGTAGCTATTGCAAAGATGGATGTAGGGAAGGGAAACAAAATTAAGAGATATTTATTCTTTCTTTTTAATTATGAAAATAAAAATGTGGAAGAGGAGGCAGGGATCTTGGATGAGTGATAGATTATAAAAAGATGCTGTAAAACCTTTACTTCTTGGACCAAAAAAACATCTCAAAGATTTTTCAGAAACATGCATAAGAACCTTAGGCAGAATCACAGCATCAAGTCCAGATGCCCAGGAGTTGTGTGTTTGGCACTCTATATAACAGAAATAGATCAGTATACATAATCATAAACACTTCAACAAATGAAATACTAATATCTTGTTAGCATGTTACTCCCAAATCCTTAACAGTGTCCATGAGCAGCTCTAGTAAGATATAATCAAAGCAACATTGATAATTAACTTGGGTATAAATATCAGTTCATGAAAAGAAAACCCCTTCAAAAGGCATGATGTCATTTTGCAGTTCACAGGGCATAAGTCAGCCCTGGTGAAATGTCTGCATAAGGGTCCACACTTTGTGGTCCAAACATATATCACAAACATATTATCAGAACAAGGGATGATTTCTATTTTTGTATTTTGGACAGGAGTAACTTTTCACATAGAAAAAAATATTGCATGTATTTATTAATAGATAATTACGTTACAGATATAATTTATTTATAGATCATTTTGAATGCTGTTGAGTAATCTATTTGAATATTACTGCTGCCAATTACACTTAGGATCGGGCATGCAAGCAAATAAATAGTAAAAGTGATGAGAAACAGGGAAATACTTTTCTCGCCACTGAACTGCATGGGAGTCATGTCCACTGAAAGGCCCTGGAAATCCTTAAGGCGACCTGAGGTTCCTCAAGCAAGACTGATAAGAAGTCTCAGTTTGTTAGCTGGTGTTTACTGTGCACAGGACTTTTAACATTTAATATTTGACAATGATGAAGACAACAGTCTCTGGGCAAGAACAAACACACAGGAAAAGGTCCTGAAGGGGAGTCGAGCTTATGGTTACTTAGCTAAATGCCTGCCCTTTAGCTCAGTAAACTTCTGCATCTGCCTTTTAAGTGCTCATTTTTAGACAAATCGTCCTAATTATAGTCTTTAGGTAAAGGTGAGGACCCTAACACCACACACTGAAGTGAAGTTTCCATTACTAACAGCTGATAATAGAGGCCAAAACTGCCTAGCACTATAAAAAGTCTGAATTTGTGAGTATTTTTAAAGAAATACAACTTTATGTTCAGTGATCATCAATTATTTGAAAATACCTAGGCTAGAACAACCACTTAAAGGTGCCACAGGAACCTACCTTAGTGAATAAACAGGACTAACAATCTCCTAGCTTTCATAAACTGCAGTTCCTGAGGAGCTTCAGAATCTTTAAAACGCTGATTTTCCAAAGTAATTTTCACTTTGCTGTAGCAAAATCTATTTTATATTCACATCTATAAGTATAAAATATAATCTATAGTTGTATCTATATCTCTATATGTATATTGAAATTTATATATATGTACAATCTCTATATATAGGAAGATATATAGAGATAGACAGGTATCATTTTTATGGACAATCCAAATCAAATGATGTCAGCAAAGTGTCTCCCACAGCGTCTGGTACCCAAAGGTGCCCCATAAATGTTGATCCTATTTCTCCCTTCCCTTTCCAAAGGGGAAAAAACAAAGCACTACTTCTCCTCATTCCGACCCCTCTTGAGCCCTGATAATAACTTGTGAGCACCCTCTGTTCTCCAGCAAAGGCACTCTAGAGCAGTCACCCTGAGCACGACAAAATAGCCAACTTTAGACCAAGTCTAACCCATCCCTCCATCAGCTGTTTTAGTCATTACACTGAGTTTAACTGTTCAACAGAGGCAACACCTTCCATAACCTCAGCCTTCCCTCACCCTGCCCAGGAGCGAGCGCCTGGAAATCTCCACCTGCTCTGGGTAGAGTTTCCCTGGAACTTTCATGCAGTGAGTGCCAACCCCTAGCAACCGGGTCTGTTGGCCCTTTTACTTGACTGAACAGAGCAGACTGGAGTCAATAGGCCCGGGAAGGCCAGTGCCAGGCAGGGCAGTGCTAAGAGCAAAGAGGAACCACCCAACAGGAAGAGATGAACGCTCCGCTCATCCTGACACCTCAGAACCCCGAAAGAACTGGTGAATTTTAATGTTCAGTACACATGCAGTCAGACAAAATCCACCTGTGAGCCAAACACAGAGAACTGACAGTTTCCATTATTTCTCTGTGGTCACCATTCGCACAACTGAATGGGAAGCAGGGTTGGAAGAGAGAAAACAATGGCTAATCCAATGGTCACTGATAACTGGATTTGCAACTGCAGCCAGAGAGGCAGCTTAGAGAGACACATAAATGCACACATTCACACTCTCATTCTAACCGCATTGTCCATCTCCAATTCTATTATGGCTTCCCTTTTAGTACTGGCCTAAGCCCTGCTTGGGCAATAGGAAGAATAGTCTTTAGTTGCTATAGACAGATAATCCATCATATAGCACTCATGGCTAATCGGGTATTAAATATTAAATATTGGTTCACATAATTCCCTCCTCTCACATACCTGTATATAGGTAAAGGAGATATGGATAATGCCATAGGGCTAAAACAGTGACCAAGAACTAGGGAAAGTGCTACAAGAGACTTAAATTAGCCTAGTTAAGCCCAATTCCAGAATCTTCATGACTATGGTTTTCTACATGTACCCAGGAAAGACACAGCAGCACATAATCATACTTTTAAAGTTGAAATGACCTGAAACATCACCTGGCTCAACCTCTTCATGTACCAGTGAACCAACTAAAGCCAAATAGCCAGTTAATGACGTAGAGGCTGGGACTCTTGGTGCTCCTGGATATAGAAGCTTTCCTTCCCACCTTCCCACTACCATGGTAGCAGCTCCCCCACCCCCATCTTCTGATGTCTGCAAAACACAGCCAAGAAAGGGGGGAAAAGAGATGAGTCCTTCCAATTAGTAACTACCCAGAAGAGAAAAAGATCTCAGGAATTCTCTGAAAATGTCTCTCTCCTATAATCACAGGATGGCAAGTTTAAATCCACAACACTTAGTTCCATAAGCTACTCCAGAATATGAAGATGTTCTAGCTGTGACATCTGTCCTCCCACTGATCACCTGAGGCCATGCCAACAATGAGGCCAGCAAGGCTTGCGTCTTCTTTCTCCCTCACCTTCTCATAAGCTCTTCCAACAGCTTTATTTTTCTCCTTTCAGTTCTTGCCACTTCCTGTTCTTCCAGGTGCTTTTTCCAGTTCTCATCCATCTCCCTTTCTAAATTCCTTTCCTGCTCCAGAGGGAAGAGACCTCAAGCACACTTTTTTGGAATGAGCACCACCTGGGAAAGTCAGGAAGCCCAGGTCCTTGTCCTCGCTATTTCAATTATTATCAGTGTCACAGCAACAAATTGCTTTAACCTCTCCAGGGCTCATCTATCCATCCATAAGTTGAGAACGCTGAGCTAAATTTTCTCTAGGACCCTTGCTGGCTCTAAAAAGTCTATAACAATGCTAAGTATTTTAATTGGTTAAGTGTAAAGGAGCACATAGAAGGAAGGGCTAAAAGTTTTCTACCATTCCTCAAAGTCTCTTCCCAACTCCTTATGATGACAGCTTTCTCTCTGGGCACTCTTCAATCTACTCCAGTTTGACTCTTTCCTAACCATGCCACCCAAATTGCTAACAAAAGCCACTAATCACCTTCTTTCTGCTTAATCCACTGGCTACTTTTCAATCCTCATCTACCTGACTCCAGGCAGCATTCAGCACTGTCAATCACTCGCTCCTTATTGAAAGTACTCTTCTCTTGGCCTCAGAGACACTCTCTTCCTTGTTTTCCTCTGACATATGACTGCTCCTTCTCAGTCTCCAAATGTTGGCACTCGCAGCGCCAAGTCCAGTCCTCTTCCCACTCTAGTCTCTCATCTCGCTGATGTTATCCATTCCTATGGTTTTAAATGTCAGCTAGATGCCGAGGATTTCCAACTTATATCTCCACTCCTGTCCTTTCATTGTATCTCCAGCTTATATACCCTGCTTTAGAGTTCTACTTGGATGTTTCACAGGTGCCTCAAACTCAATATATTCAAAAAGCTGAACTCCTATCCTCCACTACTCTTCCTCCAGTGTTCTCCATCTTACAAAATGGCACATGAATCTCCCAAATTGTTCAGAGCAGAAATCCAGAAGCAATCACCCCCATCCATCCATCCGCCCATCAGCAAGTTCTGGCAATTCAACCTGTTTGTCTCCAACTCTTTTCTCCTCACTCTAGTCCAACCCAAAGTCATCTCTCAGTTGAATCTTAGCAACAGTCTCTCCACTTCACCTTTGCCCTTCTGGGATGCTCTCTCCAACCAGCAGCCAAAGAGATCTTTTTTAAAATGCAAATTTTGTCTTGTCATTTCTCTCCTTAAAACTTCCTGCCATGGCTCCCCAGTGCACACTCCACAAAATCCTAAATCTTTAGCATAGCACAAAAGGCTACGAATTATCTGAGTCCTACCAACCTCAGGCCATTCTTTCTGTGTTCATATGGTCCAGCCACATGGCCTTATTTCCACTTCTCACATAAGGCCTACCTCTCTCTCACCTGTGGGACTTCACCCACGCCTGCCCATGAGGCTTCCCTCAGTCTTGACCTAGCTAACTCCTCCTCATCCTTTAGGTCTCAACTCAGTGTCGCTCTATGGGAGATATATACCCTGATTTCTCATGTAAACTCACCCATGTACACGATACACTCTCTAAATTATCATATCAACCAACCTTGTGCCCTTAAATAATGACTGGTTTATTTGACTGAACATTAATTGTGGCCTAATTGGAATACACTATCACCTTCACGATACACGTGAGCTGGAAAAGCAACATATTAGAGCTTATATCTGCAATTGTTCTTACCATTTTGATAAGCTTAAAGAGAAAAAGAAACACTATCCATCAGTTAAAGTTCGTAAGAGTTAACACAGATACTAGTTAACTAATTTGTTGATTACCAGATATCAATATTAGCTTTAGTCTGAAAACATTCTGCAGTCACAGCAACCACTAGCAAGAAAGTGTTGAGCATAAAGACAAATTGCATGCAGGGAATATATCCATGGGGGATAATATCTTAAATTTATAGGGTTCATTCTGGGGACTTCAAATTAGTTTACTTATACTCCTAGCAAAACTAGGAGATAGAGAAGCACAAATGCTATTTCTTTGTACAAAATCTGAGACTTAGAAAGTAAGTAATTAGTCAATGGCTTACTGAAAATAATGAAGTATTTTTCTGGTATTATCCAAGAATCCTTAGAGCTTCTCTGGTAGGTGGCTAAGGAGTTGGTTATTAACTGCACTTTGCATGGAGGAAATATAACCACACAAATGTGATTGGCCTCATGTCACCCAGAAAGGCAGGGCCGAGCCAGGAACAGAAATAGGTCCTGAGACTCCTGGTTCTTCAACCCCAGCACAGACTGAATAAAAGCACCTGAACAATCAGATACTGATTTAATTTGCCGATTATATTTATCCACTGACTCAGTTATGAGCTTTCCTTCTACATGCAAGACATTTTCCTTATTTTTCAGTAGGGATAGAATTACTTGCTGAAAATTTAATAATCAAATGGGGGTTGGGGTGATGATTTAGCCAATATACAAATGTGCAATCTGGCTCTCGAGTATGTTGGCCAATATTACTAAAATTCAAAACCCATTTTTATTTCCAGAAGTTTTGGCCTGGTAAAGTTATTGAGGATTCCACTACGAAAAGAGTCAGGAAAATCACGTCTCTGTGCTCCTTTCAAAGTCAACAGCGTATAAAGAAAGGTGAACGCATTGGATAGAGCACTTAGGATAGCTACCTTCTAATTCTAACTCTGGGGAAAGGTGAAAACAATGAACCAGATCTAAAAGCTTTTGCAGCTGTTCAGAGAAGGGAGTTACTTAAGTCTCCTATACGGCCGATTCAACGGATGGCACTCATCACCCTCCCTACCTTCACCTCCATGCCCCCTGGCAATCAGCAGCTTCAGGTACAACATTTGGAAGCTTCTGTGAACTGCTGTGCTGACAGGCTCTCACTTCAGTCCCCTCAATGCTATCAGTCAATTCCCCCAATAGTTCTGAATCTTGTGATGATAAAAAATGGGAAAATATTTAGCTCAGGTTTGAACACACTGTATTATTTCTGTACTATTGCATAATCTCATTTAATTGGCCTCTAAATTACATAATAGCCTATACATAGATATAGATATATCCTATTATATTACTTTTTCACACAAAATATGTTTATAAACATTACATATACATATAATAGACCCTTGAATCCTCCTCACTGGTGGAAAAATACTACACACTTAAATCTATTTTCCAGAAGAAGTAATTTTGCAGGCTTTATTAGGCCATGGGTACACATTTGTATTTTATCCTGTATACAATTATAGTTAATATGCTTCTTCTTGGAAAAGGAGACAATTTAAAAAAATTAGGGGCAATGTGTATCAGAGTAATCTAACCATGAAAATCAGATCTCACACCCAGATCTTAAAGGGAATCAGAATGATCTGAAGAGAAGTAGATAGTAGGCCTTGGGAAATTTCCTAAAGGCAAGCATTCTAGCTTTCCTTTTCCAATACAAGAAGCAGTAGGTAAGCGAGGTTAGGAAGGCAAAGGTTAGATGTTGATAAAAAGGAATTAAGAAAATAAAACACATTTAGGCCAGTTAGAATTTCTGGAATGACAATAATCATGAAAATTATCGGTGAGGCTGTATCAATCAGAAGAAAAAGAATGGAGAGAAGCATAGTATAAGACACTCCTATTCCTAGTACCAGGTACAGCAGCAACATCATTTCTGGTAAATCACCAAAACAGTTCTAGGGTTAATGGCGTGCTCCAGTATTCCCATTTTACAGAGCAAGAGACCCAAAATCCAAACTTCAAGTCGCTTCCTTCAATTACACAATGATTGGCAATAAAGGGGGTTTCAAACTTTTATTCCCAAACTGATGCTTAGCCACTCTACTTTAACAACACATGAATAAAACAAATGATAGAGGCTCCCGAAAATAAATATCAAACAACATGTCTCAAAAATATGACCAGATAAAAGTCTTCTAGAAAGAAACTCAATCTATATACAAATTGCTGCAAGTCTATTATTTCAGAATTTTTGGATCCTTGCAAACACTTGCCCAAGTACCAAGTTCCATTTTTTATGGCTTATTGTCATAGAAGAATGTAGACATCTAAGATGGAAAGTGGCTTCAAGAGGGCTTTAGCCCATCCTGTACTGCAGGGAAGTCTGTACAGCTGGAAAACTGTGGGAAGAGATGTCTGATTCCAGTTTCAAAAACCCATGGAATTATTATCAGATTTCCTTGAAGCTGAAAAAAAATCTATATACAAACATTTCACTTCACTGACACAGCAGGAGGTGTGAGACAGCTCCTGAGCTAAGTGCTGCCTGTTCTAGGGCCTCTGGCGGGCTTTCAGCTGAGGCCATGAGGAGAAAGAAGCAGGGCATTGGGAAAGGTCTGTACGGGCTTAATCTGCTCTGGGAAACCCAAGTTGCTATTCAAGTATCAACCCTTAAACACCTCCCCACATTTCTTTAAAGTTCTTCCATGTGTGAATACATTGTTTCTTTTAAGAAGGCTTTTCCTTCAGCAATATTTGCCCAAGTGTTTCCTCTGTACACACAGTTTCTGAGCAATTAGAGTGAACAGCAGAGAAGAGGTCAGCAAAATGCAACCGGACACTTACATCCAGTGCTCAGAATAGCCCCAGCCCTGACTTGGCCCCCCCTTCCCATCCAATAGGTTTTCATTTACTCCTTCTTGGCAATTATGATTTTACGATTGTAATTATTAACAAATGTCTACCAGACCCCACTTTTTCTTTAGAATACTACCTCCTCCAATACACATAAATACATCACCATAATATCCTCTAGTGAAAAATAGGTTTAAGTCACTATGATTTTATGTCTGAAAAATGTTGAGATCCTGACCTCCAAATAGACGAAAGCCACCATTTCATCACTTTAGTCTCTCTCTTCAAAAATAGAGTAGAAGAAGGAAAGAGAGTAAGGCAGAGGCATTTTAGGGCTTCTTTTCCTTATCAATATAAATATACAAACAATATAAATATGTCAATGATCTTTGCAAAATTCAATAGGAGTCAGAACAAGGAGAGGACCATTAGATACTACATGATCTCATTCGACTAAGAGTCGTAGGAGAACCAAACTTCTAACTAAAACTTTAAACAACGGTTTTAGAAGATTATATAAGGTACTTCTACATATGCTTTATTTAGTTTACGTTATATATTCATTTATTCATTCTTTCTTTTAACAAATATTTAGTGGATGTCTACTCTGTTCCAGATCCTGTCCTACTTTTTTACTTTTATTTCCCTAAAAGTAATCCTCCTGTACATTCCACGTATTTTCAACAATACTCTCTCTCTTAATGTCCATCAGTAGATATGGGAATTTGTAGAATTATTCTTCCATTTGGACAGATGGGAGCATACTTCCTTTTGGACTTGGTTTTGAATGGAAGAGGAAAACCACCACAATATATCATAATAGCTTTGAGAGCACCGATCAAACCTCAGAATCAGAGACAAGTTTCGGCCAATATTGTCCTGCTGTACTTTATGCTTCCTGACTTGCTGGTTAGACTTGACGTTAAGAAAAGGCCCTTCCTCATAAAGTCAGAGTTGCCAAGGCTTGCTGGGGAGTTACCTACCCTTGCAGAGCCAAGGCCTTATCTCAAAGGATAAGGTGGAGTTTGCTCTTTTCCCCTATTGCGAAATATGAGAATATTAAGTAATCTGTTTATATCATACAGATCCAAAATCCTGGCTGACTTTTTAAAGCATGAAACAGCCATAGTATTTCCTTCTGTTTGGAAAAAGCTACCTGGGACTCTCTTCCCATCTCAACCCTAGTTAACCCAACAAAACTTGGCAATTTCCCCTAAATGTGTTTGAAATGAAAACTTAGTATTGTTCCTCATGGCCAGCATTTCTGGGTCATTCTGGTAATATCGCTTTGTCATTTACAGACTAATTCTCTGGAAGCGCCTGGACTGGAGTTGGAGTCTTTTGGTACAGAAGCAAAGACAACATCTGAGATGTTAAAAATTTTAAATGAGTTTATCCACAGTAACCACTCTGTGCCAAAAATGTTAACTTTACAAAACCATACACAGTTTAAGGTAATCAGTGAAAGAACAGATATAAAAGCTTCTCTTTATTTTAAAGATTAAAGTTGGCAGTTGGTTTCCTTTTTAAAGAGTATCTCTTTAAACCCTTAACACAAATGCACATGAGAAATTATGTGAAAATGAGGTTTAGATCTTTAAATATATCCCACATAGAAAATTCATTATTTAAACAGAAGATGACTCCTCTTCTGACTCACTCTATTCTTAGTGAGTTTTGCAGTTGATGGTTTTCTATTGAGTTTTTAGAACGTGGATTAAGTGTCATGCCACCCACTAAGAGTAAAGTTGAACCAGGTGAACTGAGGGTGTGGTTGGCAGTCTCGATCTCTCCTCTTCTCAGAACCACAGCAATAGAAGAGAACTATGTGAGAGCATCTGGCTCTTCTTGCCTTTAGGCTGAGCTCAATCCAATCACCCCAAATTAGTTGACCCTAAGAAGAATTTTAAAAGCATGAACATTTCAAAGTAACTAGAGCTACTGGACCTCTGTCACCCTAATAACCACTTAATGGGAGTGCATCTTATTGTGCAAATTACTTCAAAAAACACACTTTTATTTAAAATTTACTTTTGCCAAGTATGCTGTAATACATTTCAATTGTGTTTATCCTGAAAGCAAGAGAAATAACTACTTGGATAAAAGGAAACACGTTTGATAATAGAAAGGTAAGGTGATCCAGCTCCTTGCCCTTTGAATTTCTGATCTTTAAAACTGAAGCACTTACTTCTGCCATAAATGTATCAGAAACTCAACTACATCAGAACAGAGATAACAGTTTGCTTTCCTTCAAATACATCCTTCTCTATGCAATTAAAAATATGAGATAGACTCATGTCCTTGAGGAAAACATTCCCACTCGAAATCCTTATTAGAGGTCTTGACAGTCAAGGCGTTTCTTTCTTCATTCCCAACCACTAGGACCGTGGATAAGCCATCAAACCCATGTCCATTTCAACTTCTTTACACTTTCACCTAGACTTACTATAAAATTTCAGTGCTCCCATCCCCACCAGATGAAGCCAGTTGAGAAAATGGGAGGGTCAATTGGGAAGGCACTGAATTAGAAATGAATAGTTCCTAATTGTAGTTCCAAGACTTGTACTGTAGAGGAGCCTACACTGTTGGACATTCTCCACCAAATAATGACACCTTAAGCAACCATCCTATAGGGTCTCAAGACTCAACAACAGGCAACTAGCTAAACACGCCTTGAAAGAAATGCAATCAGCCCAGGCTCCAATTAACATGAAAGAGAATTATTATAATAGAAGTCTTATCAGAATAGGAAAATACATAAAATCCAGGTGGCACATTTAATCATCACAAAGGCAAAAAATTTTGCAGCTGTTTCTACCACCTTTTATTGTCTTTTATGTTCCTCCTTAAAGAAACCTGACTACAGATTTGTGTGTTATTCATTGCATTGTTGTCTTAATTTCGTATTTAAAAGTCAGGGAAATACTTCAGGAAATAAACTTCTTAGTCAAAGCCTTAAGAAACCCATGTACAATATCCTATCGTAGTAGCATGCTGTCAATCCTACAGATCTTACAAATTCAAGTGATTTACATCTCCTGTGAACTTAGCTAGAACATTATTCTCAAGGAAAACACACACACACACACACACACACACACAGAGTAGATCTCATTCCCAAGCTTTCTCACTGATTTTTCTACTGTAGTTATCCTGAAACTAGAGGATATTTATTCAGCCCTACAATATTTCTTACATCTATATATGCAATAACTTTAAGAGTCTTATCCCCTCTTTGACCCTGGGACAGTGACAGAGTCACCACAATGGAGACTTAACATCATGGGTTGCAAGAATCTTAGGACAAAAGTTTGACCATTTTGCTTTCACTAACTTGACATTTTCCCACAGTCACGTTGTAAAAGTGCAAGGAACCCATAAAACAATATGAAAGAAAATACTGTAGTTTCCTCTTCCCTGAGAAACTTGGGCATCAGATTCTTATTAGTCAGTCTCAAGAGCATAAATGCAGGAAGTCAGGAGGTGGAGGGAGGGAACCAATCCTCCAACCCTCCATGGTCAGAAGAAACTTATTAAGCAAACATGCAAAAGAACCTAATAGTCACATGATTCAAACTATTCCAGGTGGCACAGGAGCATCACTTGCCTGGAACCTAGTGCTGGGTTTGGTCAAAGAATCACTCCAGAACACACAATACCTACCCTCTTTTTCCAGATCCCATCACCCTTCTGGTCCAAGTTTTTGGTAGGCATTAAATAGTCACCAAATGGTACCTGTCAGACCAGAGTTTGCAAAACACATACGAACGTTCCTCGGGTGATTTTAAAGGGTACAATTTATAATATGATCCACCAGCAAGTTGTATTTAACTTCAAGAGTACTGTCTACAACCCTGATTATTTTCTAAACTCTCATTAGAAATATTAATAATACCTTGTATATCTATGATGCCTTCACATAATTACTTTAATGAATATTAATTAAGCCCTGCCTTCTATCAACTAAATAGTATTATTCCATATCATTGTTAAGTCGAGAGACAAAAGGAGAAGGCACACTGAAAGCATCATAGAACCAGCTAAAATTCAACTCTTATTTGGTTTTTAATGGGCACTGGGGAACTTCAGCAAAAGAGGTCCTGGAGATTTTTTAAGTAAAAAATGCTTGTTCATCTTTTCCTAACTGAGACTCATCCATAATTATCACTCTTTATATCCTCAGCTTAGACCCATTTTTCCTGCAGCAATGGTATCTTTCTCCTTCTGTAACATCTGTTTCTCTACCCTGCAAGCTATAAAAAAGAGTATAAGAAGATACTGCCAAATGCATTTATACCAATCTAGCAGCTTCCTTGAATTAGTCACTGGAAGGTGGTTAATATTATCCGGCAAAATATTTATTTTTGACAGAGGCACAGCTAACACAGGCACCTGCTTCAAAGTAAGCCCCTTCCCTTTTTTTTTTTTTTAACTGTGCAGGACCACACTGAATCAGATTCTGATGGTCTGCTGAAGTTCTGAATTACTTTCCATGTTAAAGCAAAATGTGGAGATTCATGAAACTCCATAGGAAAGCTTTGGTTTTTAACTTCAAAAATATAAGATACATGAAAGGAAATTTATGAGTGTTAATTCTCTACAAAGACATATGTATATGAATACACACTTTCCCAGACCCATACGGCTCACCTTCTACTTCTTCTTCATCACACACATGCTTGAGGAAGGAAGCCCCTCTGTCCAGGACAGCTTCATCCTCCATCCTATAGTAATAAAAAAGAAAAAAAGAATGCTCAGACTTCTCCTGGAGTGAGCCACTTGAAGCAGCCCAGCTTCTGGGCAGGTTAACCTGCAGGCTGTTGTTCATGTTAACGGGGCAGAGTCGCTCTTCCTCTGGTGTCAGCTACTCCTTCACGCAGCTCCTCATCTGGTGCTTGAGAATACGCCGGTCCCACATAGCTTCAGTTCTAACCTTGACAGGGCACCCACACGGACAGGTGAGAGAAAATCATCTCAGTCCTGTAGGCTGGATGTTGAGGATTCTCCCCTCTGGGATTTGGAAAAAAAAAAAAAAAAAAAGATGAAAGAAAAAAAATACCAAGAGAGGAAGTTTGGTGTGTCTGGAGTGCTCGTGATGATCGTTTGTGGAAATCCAGCTTCAGTGCTTAGCTCTTTAAACACCCACTGCATAAAAATGTATACCCTCACACACACACACATGCACACCCACCCACACACAGACAGCGACAGGGAGTTAGGCTAGTGCACAGTGGGAGCCTAGCTTCCAGCCAGCCTCTTAATACCAGCACAGCCCAGTATTCTCTGTTGAGTGGCAAGCTTTGAGTCACATGTTGGCCTTACGGAAATCTGACATCTGAGGATTATCCAGCAACCCGGCTTCGGCAACAGTCACATATATATGCCACTCATTCATTCATTTTCCACATTCTTACCACACGTCTCGCTCTGTGTACATCTGTCCTGTTAACTCTTCCCTGAAGGGCACAAAGTTCTTCATTTTGTAGCCACATTATGCTGTTCTCCTCTCTCCTTACATAATAGGATCTACTCTGCAATTTCATATGCTAAATAAGACCTCAGAATCCATCCAAGTAATGACAGCGTTTTTACAGCCTCCTGATGCCAAACATGTTTCTAGTTTATAGAATGAGTTAAGGTTTATTTCCATATTCTTTGACTCCTTTTCATTGCATTAACTCTGACATACAGAATTCCATGAACTCTATTTATAGTGAAAGCAGAAAGAAATCTCGAATTGCTCAAATGCTGCTTGTGTCATACCGGTCTAGAAACAAAGAACTTTCTTGGGAGACAGCTGCTCTATGTCATACCATACATGAGCTCTGCCAGAGAACCAAATGTTCACTCTGTATACTATCCATCCAATTATATGCTCAGGCATTGAATACTGTAGGTCTGCTTTCCACATTGTTTGTATGACTTATTGTTCTTCAGATATTTCTTACAATCTATGCAAATATGCACTGAATTCACATTTTCCTCCTTTCCATTTTAGGAGCATATCCATCTAGCAAAGCATAAAAAGTCAGAAATTGGGTGTCAGGTAGACATGGGTTTAAAAAATCTAGTTCTACCACTTAGTATCTGTATCATCTGGAGGAAAGAATTTAACTTTTTTGAGCATCACATTTTCCATCTATAAAACTGGGGGTAATATCAACTTTGCAGGATTGTTTTGAGATTCAAATTAGGTAACATAAGTGAAAGCACTGAGTTTTGTGCCTGGCACCTATTACATGCACCATACAGATAAGTTCCCTTCCTTTCTTCTTTCCTCCTTTCTCTTTTACCTTGACCTTTACTGGCAGACAATCCCATTAAGACACTCATTACCTCTGGACCCTTGCAGAATATCTCCTTTCAGGGATATGAGCCTTGTATGCAATAGTTCATCCTGATATATATCCTTTTCCTTCTTTATACTCAAACTAAAAAATATAAAACTAAATGCAAATAGGATATGGATCAGCATTAGGATTATCATACAAAAGAAAACGTCTTGAAGACTTGAGAAGTCAAGTCAGTTGCCAGCCTCTCTGAGCCTCAGGTTCCCAGAAAGATTAAATGATATGGCATATTCACTGATTCAGCAAATATTTATTTAGTGTCTGCTATGTTCCTGGCACTCTCCAGCTGAAGGCAAATACATCCATGAACAAGACAGACAAAATTCCTAGGAAACTAAAAATAAATAGAGGAAGAAGGTAATCTTAGACAGCATTAGGTACTTTGCAGAAAATAAAATGAGGCAGGGGGCTACTTGGCATAAGGTGGTTCAGATGAGGCTTCTGAGGAGGTGACATGTGAGCAGAGATAAAAATGATAGGCAGGAACCAGGCATTTGAAAGGAACAGAAATGAGGTCATTGAGGCTGGACAGAGAGGAAGAAGGTAAACGGCAGTTGACAATACTGGAGGAAATCAGGGCCATGCAGGCCATGGTAAGCAGTCAGAATTTTAGGTGTTATGGGAGCCCCTGAAGAGTGTTAAGACGGAAAGTGACTTGAGCTGCTTTGCCTTTTTAAAGGCTCACTCTGCCTGCTGTGTGAAAAATCTATAGTCAGAGGATAGAAGAAACTAAGAAACTATCTCAGGACCCAGGGAAGGCTGTGGGAGAAGTAGGTTTGGGGGAAGGAATCAAGAGTCCTTTTCTGGCCACCTATGGTTGAGATGCTTATTATATATGAAAAAGGAGCTGTCAGGTACACAACTAGATGTCTAAGTCTGGAGCTCAGGAGCCTTAGGGCTGCAGATGAAAACTGGAGAATCAATGAATAAAGCTGGTATCTGAAGTTATTACTAGATGAGATCATCCAGGAAGACAATGTAGAAATAGAGTAGACGTAAGATCAAGTGCTGCCAACATTTACAAGCAGAGCAGACGAACAAAGGCAGTCGGTGAGGTAAGAGGAAAACCAGGAAAGAGTGATGTCAGGGAGGTTGAGGAAAGAGGAGAGAACTGCTGCTGAGAGGCTGAGAAAGATGGAGACAGAGAAGGAAAACTTGGCTTTGGCAACATGGAGGTTGTTGGTGACGATGACCAAAGCACTTGAGACATACCATCCCCAGTGCTGGACACACAGACGGCATTCCATCATTCCCTTGCCTCTTTCCTGCACTCCTCCATTCATTCATTCATTCACTCATTCGTTCATTCAGTAAATATGTACTGAGTACCAACTAGGTGCCAGGCACATTGCTAGGCACTAGAGACAAAGGGATGAGCAAGACAGGCAAGGACTCTCGTGTAATCTCAGCTACCTTCTCAAAGACTCCCCTGAGCAATCTTGGAGAGTCAGACCAAAGGGCAAGAACCTGTCAGTAACACAGCATTTGCAGACATAGATAAGGATGACAGCTTAATGGGGAAATTTTCTTAAAAGACCTCCGAAGCACAACAAAATCCTGGAGGCCTGCACTACTGCACGTAAATTAACAGTACTGTCTCCTCTTTGGAAAACAAACAGTAGTTAAGCCCACACTTCTCAGAACTAACCCTTCCCCGTCCCATGAACCTCCAGAATCCAACACTATTTCCCGTACAACATCATTCCTGCACCCTATCTTTAACTAAGCTGGTCCTAAAGTCTTTTATTGACCTTTTACACATTTCCCAAATAAAACATTTACCCTTTGCACCTCAGCCCTTCCAAAAATTGCATGCAACAACCAAAGGAAAGAAAACCAGTAACAACTGGCAGGGAGGACAGAAACATTAATGCCCAGAGCCCTCTTCCTGGGCTGAGAAATCCATCCAGCCTAACTGAGGCACCATCCCATGCTCCATCTGAGTCAGAGTGAGAACAATGATTGGTGTATTCCCTGGTTCTTTGATACATATTTCACATTCCCACCAAGACTATACATAGCAAGTAATTAGAAACCTAGTTCTTTCTGACGGACAATGCAGAGCATCTGCAAGCAGCCTCTTTCCTGTAGGATGTGAAAAAGAATGAGTGCTGCAAACTGAAAATAAAAAACCTGCCCCCACACACACACAGCAGCCTTTCCCCAGAGCAGCCCTCTCCTCCTGGAGAGCAAGTCCAGCCTGGCGCATCTGGGCTTCGACACAAAGTACAGGGATTTCACAGCGTTTCTCTATCTTTACACCACAAATGTCAATTATTTGGGTTTGTGTTCCCCCACTAAAACCCTCTCAGCAGTTGTTTGCTATTATTAGTAAAGAGAGAGATCTTTTAAAATGACCATCTGACCCAATCAGCTTTCCCTCTATCAGGAGGAAGAAATTAACTCATCTAGTCCCTGCTCAGGTCCCCAAATCCATTCTTAAAATGTTCCTTTCACAGGAACTGCATTTGCTGAAAACAAAGAAGGGAAGGAGCATGCTTCTACACAGCTCCCTGGTTTGCTCACATTGCCAGCAGGAGACAAAGTTCAGAATAGATTTGGAAGCTTCTCACCAGCATCACGGGGATAAGGGTCATATCAGTCAGTATAAAATCCACACGGGGCCAATACTGCCTTCCTTCAACAGGGCCTCTGACAGGAGAAGTTAGACCCCCCTTCCTCAGAAGTCCACACCCAACATGGAGTTTCTCTCATTCTTCTTTATTCTGGGACACCAAAATGACTGAACTGCAACACATGTCAAATCTGCTGCCAAACGGACCCGCTTTCACCAGCCAGTCCTAATCACTGAGCAGGCTTGTAAGGGTGACTTAAGCCCGGCACGAGAAACATTTGTGCAAAACTGTCAGCCACTGGGCCTTGAGCACCCATCTACATTCCACCCCTCTGAGTTCCCTCCCCCAGAGCCCTCGCCAACTGCCAACGTGCTCACCAGCTAGTCCACACTGCCCAAGCAGCTGCCACTCAGCCAGTCAGCAAGTGGCAGGCCGCCAGCACACAAGTTTCAGAACGCAAGCCTGCCCCGTCACAGTGCTGCTAAAGGTTGAAGGTCTGGGTGTGCTAGCCTTCAGATTCGCCTCACTTGCCCTCCCACCTCCCTTCTCAAATCCCTCCCCCGCTACACCTCCCACGGTAGCATTTCACTTGTCTCTATAGTAACAGCATCTGGTTTCAGGGTTATAACTTTATACAGAGCAATTCTCCTCCTAACCTAAGGCTTCTGCCAAAGGATGCACTAGCAAAAATGCTGCTGCTTAAGGCGGAGCCACCTGTTCCCTTGTCACCCCAGGACTGCAGCTATGTTGTGAACGACAGGGTCACAGCAACGTCAGCACTCAGACCCGGACAAGCGGAAAACAGACCCTCCAGCCTTGGCACACCGGCCCCTGCGTAAGGGATCCACTCTGGGGCTTGGACCCCCCATCGCAGAGCCAGCCCCCTCTCCTCCACACCCTGCTCTCCTCTTAACCAGGCTCCAGGGACCAAATGAACATCGGGGCTTTCTGACTACTTCCAAAAGGCACCAGGGGGTGGCACCCTAGGGAGCAGAATAGCTCCAGGTTTTAACATGTCCATACCTGAGTTTGACACCACTGCTTCTTTCCATGCATACAGCTTAAAGTTAATTAGTTAACCTCATATTTAAACTCATCCCACTTTATCCTCACTAGCTGGATTTACTTACGACATGCAGTGAACCCCGTAATCTCTCACTTTACAACAGCTCTCCTGTGCAGAGCAAATGTTTAAACAGTTCTTTACACACATGCCCGCATACACACCGAAGTGACGCATGCAGAGGTGCAGACAAATACTAGGAAGTGAAGAGTTTTATTATTATTAGCCATTGCTGCCATGAATATTCTATTTACAGTGTGCATAAGGGCCTTAACTTGAAAACTAAGAGGTGTTGATCGCAAGTCTCCAAGCTCAAAAGCAAGCTGGCCCTGCTCCTTGGCCCGTCTTAGATCAGAGGAGAGGCAAAACCCAGCACTTTCCCAGGTCTTTTTCAGGAGCTACACAGATGCAACAATCAGTTCTGACATCTAAAATTATACACTCACACACACACAGCTCTGAATTCTATTCCCTAGTCAAATCATTTCTAAGAAGCGAGGAACCATTCTCGTTACAAATCACTGGCAAACGTGATGTTTTCTTTCAAACTTTCTAAACTGCACAGCATTTGTTTGATGCCTTTGTTGTTTTGGAAAATCTCCTGTCCACATTTTCAACCTCCCCATAAAGAACAAGTCTGATTCTCCAATCCACAGGCGACAGGGGAGAGCAATCTCAGCAGCTGCAAAGAGCACTGCCATCTTTTGGTAACGTGTGCTCACTACAGGGAACCAGAGGTCAGGGGCGGAGGAAAAGCCGGAGCTATTCTCTTCGTAGCTTCCCCAGCCCCAGAGGGCCTTCCCCTCGCACAGGGAGGGAGAAGAATGTTGGTTCCACTGTAGAGACTGCTGGAGCTCCGGACACACAGGTTGGGAGAAAGAAGTACCAGTGTGGCAAACCTGACAAGCACGACTAACGGCAGAAGCGAGCCCCCGAGATCAGGCAGCAACAAAGCAAAGCAGCTCCCCACCTCAAAGGCCAGGAGTGCCCTACTCAGTCTGGAAATTTACATAGGCCCAGGGCCAGGGAGAAACGGGCGACAGCCCCACACGAAATCACTGTGGACTGGACAAAAGGTGAAAATGTAATCCAGAGCAGGATCATGCCAAACCTCATTGTGGATTTATGAACTGCATTAAAAGTTCATTGGGACTCTTGGGCGCTTATCCCAGAGAAATGAAAACTTATGTTCATACAAAAACCTAGACACAAATGTTCATAGCAGCTTTATTTGTAATAGCCAAAAACTAGAATTAGCCCAGATATCTTTCAACAGGTGAATGGCTAAACAAATTATGGTACATCCATACTGTGGAATGCTGCTTAGCAATAAAAGGGAACAAACTATTGATACACAGAACAAATTGAATGAATTTCCAGGGGATAATGCTGAGTGGAAAAAGTTAATCCCAAGATGTTACATACTGTATGATTCCCTGCACAGAACCTTTTTGAAATGACAAAGTTTTAGATATGAAGGACAGACTAGTGGTGGCCAGAGGGTAGAGATAGGTAGGTGGGGAGGTGTTTGTGGTTATAAAAGGGCAACATGAGGGATCCCTGTGGAGCTGGCTCTGTTCAGTATCTTACCTGTGGTGATGGATACAAGAATCTACACAGGTGAATAAAATTGTATAGAACTTACCACACACAGAAAGGAGTACAAGCAAAACCAAGGAAATCTGAACAAGTTCACTGAATCACATCAGTGTCAACACCCTGGTTGCAATACCGTACTAAAGTTTTGCAAAATGTTAACACTGGGGAAAATTGGCAGTGCCCAAGCGATCTCTGTATTATTGCTCAAATACGCATGTGAATGCACAATTATCACAATAAAAATTCCAATTAAAAAAAAGCTCATTTGCAAATCTGTTTTTTTAATTTCCCTCGGAAACATTATTTTACATGATGGTCAGGTACAAAAGGCGGCCCATCCACACATATGCAGAATCAGGCAAAACTGAGTGCAAATCCCAGATGTGCCCTTTAGTAACGGCATAACTTCGGGAAAGTTAGTTAACCTGTCTCTTCAGTGTCCTTTAAAATGAGCCTAAAACACTTCATAAGTGATTTAGGGTGTTAAATAAGTTCCTAGAGTAAATAAGTTCAATTAATTTTAGCTGAACGTAAATCTAAGGTCCCTAGGGCCTAGAGAGTATAACAGAAGATTAACAGTCCTACTGAGCCTAAGGCCATAATGCTGTCTCCATGAGGAAAAGTATGGGAGAGGCAACTGGGGAGACCGGCAATGAACTGCCCTCCTAGGGTCCTCCATAGGATCAAACTCCTCTCTCCCATCTTCTCCATGCTGGGGCAGGGGCTCCTATACTCTGTCCTCAGATTGCTGACTGAGCTCTGAGAGGCTGGAGCAGGCTCAGCAATAAAGCACAAGAGAAGAACTGGTAGCGAGATGGAGACAGGGACTGTGGGGTGCGGGAAAGCATGGAGGCTCAGAGGAGGTGACAAATGAAGAGAGAAATTGCTAGAGGGAGTATTAAGGGCTGAAAAGGGAATGGCTTACATGACTCCCTCAGAACACTCCCTGGACTTAGCCAACACCCACAGTCACACATTCTTTCATTTTCTTAATCCATGTGCTTCCATGATCACCACGTGTTGCTTTTGACCAGAGTTCTACTGAAGAACGGAGAGTTTCATTCCTATGTGAGAAATCCAGCACTTTGCCCATTGAAAGTTTTCTCAGAGTTTTTGCCATTGGGGACAGGAAAAAGAGGCTCCCTTCTAAACTCTTTTACCTTTCAACTGCTCTTCTTCAAGGGCTCTGGTGTGAAAATTGGAAAGGTCCTAAGAGAAGGTTGAGGCAAGTTGAAAAGACTGGAGATACTCCATGTGAGAAGCCAAGAAGGCAGCAGTGGGCATGTCCATCCTGTCTGCCTTCCTCCTCACCACCGCCAGGTCTTCAGCCAAGAGCCAGACAGAACCAGCAGCAGAGAAAGGAGGCAGAGCAAAGGGAGGAAGAAGAGACAACCCACAGGGTCACAAGGGGAAAGGACTCATCCTGCAAGGCAGATCTTAGTCAAGGGATGCTCCAACATGTCCTGGCTTAGAAGTGAATGTATGCTGGCTGGACTCCTACTTGCCCTCCTAGCAATGGTTCAAACTGGTTTTCCTGGCTCAGAAGTCACCCCTCCCCCAATCCATCCATTTATAACACACAATTTGGTATCATTGTCCTTTTAAATATCATTCAATGGTTCTTCACTATATTAAAGTTGGAATTAAGGCTTAACATGGAATTTAAGGCTTGTCATCAGCCTTACCCACTTAGCTCCTGCCATCCCCCACGCCATTCCATTCCCTGACCAGGCTATCATGCCTCTGTGTACATTTCCGCTAATTAACATGTCATCTTAGTTAAACCCATTCTTAAAGACCCAACTCAAACCTCTCTGGAACTGCCTCGACATTCTCAGACACACCCTTCCCCAGGAAGGGCTACCCTCCTTCCTCTGTTCTCCATTGACTCCTTGAATGTGCCTGCTCCTCATATAGCACGCATGACACTGCATTGTCACAATCATTTAACCTCAGGCGACTGTACTTGGACATGTCATGGCAGTCATCCTTACCACATTATGAGCTCTTTGAGAGCAGGTACCATCTTTCTATAGTCTTTCTATCTCCAGTGTCAAGCACAGTCACTAAACATAGTAAGTGCTCACTAAATGTTGATGAATGAACAATGAATGAATGAATTAACCAGTGAGGAATGAGCACAGTAAGGGTACACACGTTTGGTACTAAGTGCATCTCTAAATTAAAAGGCCCTGAATGTATTTTTCAAACAACATGACACCTATACACAAGCAAACTGCCAGTTACTTGATGGGTATTCAACTGAAGAAACAGTGATTTGTTCCAAAGCTAGAGTGGGGAAATGGCTATGCTGTATTCCCTGAAAGATGCTATGTCTGTGGGCGAATTAAGGGATTTTTTAAGAATAATTTTAACTGTCTAATTTTCTCCTTATTGGCTACCTTTAGAACTTAACCTCACATAAACTCTAACTGCATTGTAATATGCAGTGGCAGAATTAAATTCAGATGAGAATTTCCCCTCATCTGCTTTAAAAAGAAAGTTAAGACATACCTGGACCTGCCACACAGTAGGTTCTAAGTAAATAATTGTTCAATGAATACATGAATGAATGAGCTTAAAAATAAATCGCAGCTTAAACTTTTTTAAAAATCCAGAAGAAGCATGAGAAGTGATGAGAAAGCTCGATTTTCTTCCTCGGGCTGCAACCGGACAAATAAAACATCGTCCTGTGTCTAGGTCAACCAATAATGAAGCTGGATGGTAACCACCTGCAAAAGGAAACTAGGACTTGAAATGTCAACATAAGCTCTGGAAATTGTAGCCTAGCTTTAAATTCATACATAGTCAATGTTAATTATTTATAATAATTAGCACAGGGATAGCACAGGTAACTAAAATCCACACATTTCAGTTTAGCCTGTGATTTTGCGTAGATTTGCTGTGGCTTTTACAGTGACCTCAGGTGAGATTCAGGTTGGCAGGTGGATGGGGATTCAAGAGGATGAGTTTGTTCCAGGACACAGTGCTGGGAGTCAGCTGGATGGCATCTGATCAGGTACAGACTCTGACTTACTCCTCTGAGACCCAGAGCTGACACTGGAAATCATGCCTTCCCTTCCCGCCTCTTCCCAATGTGGCAGCATACTGCTCACATAGACCATGATGAACCACCACACCTGCTGGCAGAGATGAGGCTCCGGGCAGTTTACTGAGTTCTTGCCACATCCCAGGCACTGTGCTAAGCACCATGTATGTATTATTTCATTCCTGATGCTGTCAGATTTTCTCCGACTGGCTCAGTAATAGGACAGGACTAAAGGTTCTAGCTAAAGGATTTCAATACCTATAACAATGTAGGGACTGAGATTAGGGACTCTCATCATCTATAAATTTTTTAAAGTCCCATTTTAAATACTTACTACATGCCAAGAATTGTGCTAAGCACTTCACAATGATTATTTGATTCAATCCTCATGACAAGCTCCTGAGGCAAGTACTTTTCACATACCCATTTTAGAGTTGTAATTTAAAGTTGAGTAATTTACTCAAAATCACACAGTAAGTGTAACAAGAAGACAAGGCAGGCAATCTAACTCAGAAGTCCACAATTTTAACCACTCTACCATACTCTTTCATACTTAACTAATCCATGCCCATCAGGGATTACCTTCAAGAAATTTTTTTTCATACTACTAAATTATGCTTTCTTCTAACTTCAAATTATATCATTTACGCTCATCTCTTTCTCTATCTTGGTGTGCCTTCTGTGGTCAAAGGTTGAAGCATCCTCTAACAGACCTCCCAAATAAACGTCTTCATTTTTATTTACCAAACACTTAGGCTGAGCTTACTATGTGCTAGTCACTGTTATAACTGCTTCACAAATATTATTAACTCATTTAATTCTTACAATAATCCAGTGAGGGACATATCATTTTTATCATCATCATCTCTGAGGCTCAGAAAGATTAAGTAACTTGCCCAAAATCACACAGCTAATCACTGTCGAAGTCAGGATTCAAATCCAGGTGGCCCAGCTCCACAAGGCTGTGCTCTTAACCTCTACATGTCCTGCTGCCTCTCTTGAGCTGATTTAATTGATCTGCTCAAAACCCTTTAGGAACCTGGGATCACAAATACTAAACAGACCTTTAGTGAAAGAGCAGACTCACCAGAATACCTACAGAGTATACAGACCCTTAACATTCATGAAACACCTCCTCCCCAACCCTGTTTTGCAATTATCCAAATTCACAAATATCACTGTAACATATAATTTCTGATATACATGGGGTCAAGTGTAACTGAACGAGTTTCCAAATCTTGAGGAAAAGAAGGCTACCAGGATGACCTGCATGCAGGGTGTGGGCCATCCGCCGGGCTCCATCTGGGCTCACCACTGGCATGGGGATTCACCACATGTGTCTCTGCAAAGCACAGGCGACTTCATGGTATGACCCTTGAGGGCTGTCAGTGAATAGCTGAAATCACAATGGTTGGAGTCACACACGCCAAGGACCTACGGTAGCGAAAGCCAGAGAGTGCATCGCTCTCCATATGAACGACACTACTAACCAGGAGAACTTTATCTCAGCAACTTTATGAGTACGGTTCGCTGTTCAGGGAACAGTGAAGACACGGCTCCAGTCTACGTTCTCTTACTAAAATGTCTCTTTCCACAATACCGTTCACATTTTATCTTTCATTTTCCTCAAAGAATCTCTCAGTATACACTTGTGATCAAATTTTCCAGAGTTTAACTCATCTACTCATTCATTTAACCAATTACTGAGTATCTACTATAACTAGGCATTATTCTAGGCACTAAGGATAAATCCATGGTGGGAAATAGACTAGCAAAATTTAAAGGTAAACTGTATAATATATTAGAAGGTAATACTGCTATCGAAAATGTAAGCAAGGAAGAGATTTAGGGAGTGCTGGTGGGATGAGGGTTGGGGGGCTGAGATTGAAATAGGCTGTTAGGGAAGGCATCACTGAGTGACAGTCGAGCAAAAACCTGAAGGAGGTGAAAAGGTGAGTATGCAAGGGAACAGCTAATGCAAAGGCCCTGAGGCTGCAGGGAGCTTGGCAGATTCTTTGCACACCAAGGAGGCCAGTGGCTAGAGCAGAGTGAACAAGAAGGGTAGGAGAGAAGCTCAGAGAGGTAAAGGAAGGGCAGGCTGCGTGGCGCGGGAGGCCGCTCTAAGGCCCTGACATTTACTCTGAGCAACTAGAAACCACTCGAGGGTTGTGAGCAGCAGTGATATTTCCTCAAGCTTACCGTCATCTTTACTTTTTAAATCTTTGTCATTATATAAACATTTCCATTAAGGTCCTTCCTGGAACCTACTTCCACTCAGAAGGTCTTCCAGGTGCCACAGCGAGAGTAACAGAGAAGTCACAGGCGTACTCCACTGGGTCAGCGTCCCACAGCAGCCATGCCAGAACCTGAGCCAGTCCTGTGTCTGCAGATCAAAGAGTAGACCGACATGCCTTGGAAGACTTTATCCCCAGCGGTCAGCGCCTGCGCACTGACTTCAGCCTCATGAAGGTGCTAAGCAACGTGTCAGTATTCAGAGCTAAGGCCACTCTGCATTAACTTATTCATACAATCTTTATTAACTTCTGCCAAACTAGCCTCAAAGTTCATGACTCAAGTAGTTGCCACCTGAATCCTCGCCTACCTAAATTTGCCCCAAGGGTGGCAACACTTCGTGCCAGAAGATGCCAAAACAGATGATTAACACATAGATATCAAGAGAATGGCATGGAATTGATTTGTTGGTGGCTTTTTAACACCCATGATTCAAATCTACACTTTAAATAGTAAAAGAATACATCTGAAGTTGTTTTTAAATAGAAGCTTTCTGGGTTAACTTTATGAGAACGGGAAGGACACAGGAAGACTGCCAATTCCACAGCTACACCTACTGCATTTTGGGAGCAAACGCCCTCAGCTTGTCATCCCTTGCCTAAGGGTGGAATAAATGCTTGTTTGACTCCAGGGTCTTCTTTGCTGCAGAGGAGAGGGCCACCCTGCTGAACTCCCCAACTTAAAAGCACCCTCTCTGATCTGGTAGAGAAAAAGAGACCTACAAGACATAACTATCAAGTGCGACATGAGGGTTGACAGCCTGATTCAAACAAATCAACTGTTTTAAAAGCTTTTCTGAGACAATCAAGGAAGCGTGAATATTAATTGGGTATTAGATGATACTAAGGAATTACCGTAAACTTTATTAGGTATGATAATGGCATTGGAATTATATTTTTAATGTCTTTATTTCTTAGAAATAAATACTGAAGCATTATTTGATGAAATGATATGATTTCCTTCAAAATAGTCCAGCCAAAAAAAGGGGCGGAGTGAGAGTAAGGAGTACGAAACAAGAGTGGCAACATGCTGGGAACTACTGAGGCTGGCTAATGGGGACATGGGGGCTCAGTGGACTATTCTGTCCTCTTTTGTTCATGTTTGAAATTTCCAAAAATAGAAAGCTTTTAAATAAAACTTCAAAACTATCTTATATAAGCCTCCCTTCTTCTATGCCCAATGCATTCCAGAATATATGTATTAATATAAAAGTTATAACAAATATATTCTCATGTTATAAAGATTTTTCTGTTCCCAAAGAATGAAAAGCTCTAAAGCCCACACTCACAGTCCTCATTTTACACATCAGAAATAAAAGTTTATATTAAGCATTTCAATGTGGTTTTTCTTTTCCTTCCCACCTTAATACACAGGGTCTCATCCAATGAGTACTTGATTGACTTCGGCATGCCCAATGCTTTCCATCTCAGTCAAAACAAAACAAAGTTTATGAGACGTACGTTTCTTAACATTAGCATCCGCATTTTTAATTTTTCCCCTCATTTGTATAGAATTGCATGATAAAATGCACTGGAACAATCAAATATTTGCAGCAACGAACACCGCGGCACAAATAAACCTGGTGACGCTGACAAAACTGAGCAGCAGGCTGCTGGGATGCACTGCTGCAAATTCGCGGCCAACGTCCCTGCACTCCTCAGCTGACGCACGGAAGAACACAAGCAGACAGGAAAGGCGCGTTACAGGGGTTCTCGTGTATCAAAGCATAGTTGGTACGAAAGCTGAACCTGTGAAAGTCAGGACTGCTTGTACACACAAATATTTGATGTCTGTGCAGAAGACAGTGAGCTTTCTTTGGGATCCTGGAAGAACAAAAAGTATCCAAAAACCAGCATAGTACCTTCTACTGCTCGACGTTGGTGGGGTACAAGGGAAAAGCAGAAGAAGGATGTTCCTGGTGACACCATATGCCCTTCTCGCCAAACACAGGACACCTATTTTTCCCAAAGAAATAATATTACGTTTGTTGGTTAGGTTCCAAAGCCAACTCACAAAAATCTATTTACTGCAAATGTGGCCACGTTATAGTAATAATAATAAAAGCTAATATAATAAGTGCTTTGTGTGAATTATTTAAAACCTATTACCAGCCCATGAAATAAGTGCTATTAATATCCTCATTTTACAGATGATGAAATTGAGACTTAAAGATATAAGTGATATGTCAAGGTCATAGAGTGATGGAACCCATACAGGTTATCAGCTAATAGTATTAAAATTAGTAATAATAGTATAGTGCTAAAGTATTCTTTTAGGTACATCATGGGTGAAACAGACTTGTATAGGCTCGAATGGAACCCTAACATCATTCTAATATTGTTTTCTATGGAGAAACATATTTTGAGTTTCAAACAACCACGTATAGTGATGGCATTCCAAAAATAAGTTAGAAGCAGCATGATTTGGTTAGAAAAGTCATCAGACAACTGAAATTAGAGGATAAATGCCACTGCTACCTCTAATAGACAATCACAGATAAAATTAACCACAATCAGTTGAGACAAACCTACTCCGAGAAGAAATTACATACACATATTGTCTAAGGTAACTTTTTACATTTGCTTTTCTCCTTAACTCAAAAATCAGGTATCTGGATAAACACATGACAGCTAAAGACCAAAGTAAGACATCAGTCATTCTTAAAGATGGGTTCAGCGTCATAACATGCCCTCTCCGGAGATCTGCGACTTGCTTGTGAACTATTGCCAACTTGAACCAATTTCATAAGCCACTAGTTAAAAATGAAGAATTATTTCTTCAGTTAAATATCAAAATTTCCTTTGCCAAGAAAAGTCTTAGAAGTTAAGATTACTTTCTCTCCAATCTCCATTTGTTTTAACTTTCACAGTCCTCCCAGCTTACTAGTTGCAGCCAAGCTGAAAAGGGAAAGCCAAAAACAGTGCAAGTCAGACAGTCACTACCACGTTCTAGCCTTGACAGAGACCTCCAAGTCTGTTTTGTAAGTCTTCCCACCTGTGCTTACAGTTCTGTAAAACCAACAGGCAACACCAGGAAAGGCCAGCTAAGTACAAATGATGGCACTCACACTGAATCGAAGCGATGACCAGCTGGGGGTTGCTCATTTCTGATACATTCACAAAATCATTTTTGTTTAAAATGAGCTTTGAAAGGCACACCTATAAGCAACCACAGATAAAAACTACCTACTAAGCTACATAAATGCCATTTTGTTAGTAGCCAAATCACATATTGCTTCATTACACTACTGATTTGCACTGTTTTGTCATTTGCACTGATGGCCCATTCATTAGTGGAAACATCTTATTATTCAGTTTCAGTAAGGATTAGTCTACTTAAGAAAAGAAACTTTGACATCTGGGCAAATCTAAAGTGGTACTTCTTGTCCAATTCTGATTCTCCCAACCTTGTCCCACTCACAAAATTTCTCTTAAAAAAATTAGCAAGGAATTTTTATAAAAATGAATGTAATTCAAGTTATTAACTCTCTTGGACTCAATTTCCTCATCTGATAAATGGGCTTAGTAACACCTACATTGTTCAATTGTAGAGAAGCAATGAAATAATATAAACAAAAGCCCCCACGTGGTAGGTGTTTCACATGGAGCTGCAGGCAACACACACAGCTAGTAGTAGTACGCAGCAGGTCCTTAACTTTACCCAGACAGGCACAAGTTCATGAAGGTCACGTTGCTAGCAAGTGACAGCGATGGAATTCATACCCAGTTCTGCCTGATTCCAACACTCTCATGCCATGCCGCCTCTCCTGCATGAAACAACAGGAACAGCCAGGTAGTTCTTCCAAAGTCCCTTCTAAGCTTTCGAGTATCCAGGTGCAAGCCAGGAACAAAAGACGAGAGAAGCTTCCTCCTTCTAAACTTTATATAAAGTCCAGGGGCATTGAGGAAAGAAATCATCAAGCATGTACCTCTTGA
Source organism: Equus asinus (assembly GCF_041296235.1). NCBI lineage: Eukaryota > Metazoa > Chordata > Mammalia > Perissodactyla > Equidae > Equus > Equus asinus. The sequence continues at coordinate 106,105,056 of NC_091792.1, forward strand.
TATAACAGAGGTCAAATTTCTCAACTTGTTGATAATACTCAGAGCACCGCCCAGGAACGTGGCTGAGGAGTGGAAACAAACCAGCAGTGTATTTTTGAAAGGGGGTCACCCTATGAAACACGGCCCAGACTTGTGTAATTTTTATGACCAGGAAAAAACTTGAAAATAATCCCAATTGCTAATTTTTTAAAAAGCAGAATAAAATAAAAAAGAAAAGTGACTGAGGGATGAGGCAAGAAAAGAAAGAAAAAACGTATCCCAGGGTCTTCGCTAACATATCTTTGGTAAGAACTAATTTTCTGAAATTAATGATTTCCTAAAATAGAAATGACAAACTTGGTAGATGAGCAATAATAATTTCTCGTGTGGTAAAACTACTGATTCTGTATGGCACTAAAAAATTATCTGTAATGATAATTATAGATACACACTGTTGTGTACCCACTATTTGCTAGTCCCTGTAGATGGTTCACTTGCGACCTTCACAACAACACACAAGCCCTGTAGTCACCACTGGCTACATTTTACATGGGAAGAAACCCAGTCTCAGATCCATAAAGAGAAGGGCCCAGGGGTGCAGAGGCTGTGAGGGGAAGAATAGAAATTCACACACAGATCTGTGGGACTCCAAAGCCCGTGCTCTCCCTCACCGGCTGTGTAAGAGCCTGGCACAGGGCTCATTAGGGCATCCTCACTCCTTAGTAACCTGGGGAAAGTACAAGGTGGATGGAGGCTTCTGGAGGACCAGGCCCTGAGTATCAGGGGAAGAGCATCACCTTCTCCTCAGGGACCAAATCAATAATGCTGAAAATGGTGAGACCGAGAGCAGTGTATTGATTGTTTTAAATGGGTGCTATTAGGACAATAAGGTGTTTTGAAAGCACAACCATCTGCACCTTAAGACAAAGTTCTTAGTAAACCAAAAAAGCAGTGAAAGCAAATCAATGAATCCAAAAAAAGCCAAGCCCATCTGTGATGTTTTTGTCTACTCTATACAATCGAGATTGAGTAGAGGACAAAAGGATAGACAAAACCACTTCCAAAGGTTTGTGACACCACCGTATCAGATAGGGTCTTACTATCAAGGTTCACACCACTTATTTTCTCAACACGCCTAATAGCTAGCAATAAGATGGGTATTAGATTGAGTCTAGGTTAGAGATCAGACGAAAAGAGGTTCTGCGCACATGAAGAAATCACAGTAGAAGCAAAATCATAACCCAAACTCCAAGGAGACAGTTTATTTCACTGGATAAAGCTGCTACTGTGTCAACTGTGAATCCTGATGGTTCCCAAGCAGTGTGCTCGGAATAAGTTATAGATGGGCTGAGATGTCCATCCCTCAGTCCCGGGGGCTACCAGGCAGAGCCCAGCTACCAGAGCCCCAGGCCAGTTACCTCCAGCCACAAGATGTCTAGGCTATTTACCCAGAGTGCCATACAAATATTATTATGTACTAAGCATTCTATGATGTGAAAAAGACTCAGAAGCATTAATAAATGAATCCATCATTTCACCAACTTTTCAACCAGGAAATGCTGACAGCTTAGAAAGCCCACCATGTACCTAGAGTAGCGTGAAAAACCATCCCCTCTCAATCCTCTTCCCTCCTCATGGGGCCGTTATTTTTCTAACAGCTGTTGGCCAGCGTCATCCCAGACTGAGGATGACACACTCTCTGAAGTACTATATACAAGGCTGTGTAAACCAAGTTAGGAGGCCACAGCTGAAGGCACGTCTACACCCCTCAGAACAAGATCTGTCGATGCCAAAGGGGAAGCTCCAGACAGTTTAGTTCTCCACAAAGGCCCCTCTCAAAATGTACTGGGGTACATCTGGGTGTCTGGGGGCCACATCAAGGAAAATGAGTAAGGCATTCGTGCCAACTGAGCAGTCACAAAGATACTGCAATGGAGCAGCCAGCGTGGGGAGCAGAGAAGGGGGCAGTTTCCCTTTCATCTTTTCATCATTGACTGTAGCTATTGATGCACGGTAAGGTGCACACTCATAAGGACAGCCACAGAAATGACTGTTTATAAAGAGCAATGGTGACGGCTCAGTAACCCACAGTAAGATGGGCCTGGGTGGTGGCGAAAGGAGCCCTGCCTTCAAGCCCACCACCTGGAAGCAGAGCTCTCGTGTGCCTGCAATCTCAAAAACAACAACAGAGGCTAGCCTGGTCTGCTTTCCTAGCTCCTTACAGCGTGTCAAGAGCTGCACTTACGGGCCAATCCTTTATGAGGCAAAATTCAGGATTCCTACTAGCAGTGAGAACAAAAGAAGGTGCAAATCACATACAAGCCAGCAATACAGTGCCTGTAGAATGACAGAACTCCAAGATGTCATCAGGTCTTACACTTAGTTCTCATTTTTAGAAACCTTTCCCCAGTGCTAGAGAAGTTTTGGCTTCATGGCAATCACTCTGCTTGGCTCCCTAATATCCATCCCATCCCAGTCTCTTTAACGTGAGCTGGACTACCCACAGTTGCACTTAGTACACACTTGCGTGCACACAAAGATGCACACAGTGCAGACACATACACACACAGGCAATAGCATTACCATTTTGGAATATAGCCCTCAGCTCCGCATTCACCCAGTCTCAATCTCTGCCTCCCACTTTCACATCCCACAGTTCTCCAGGTCCAATGTAGCTCTGCCCTGTGGAGCCCTGGTCTTAAGGACCTCCTGGTTTTTCTCTCATTCCTGGTGTGCCCCTCTGACCAGTGCAGGTCAGCCCTGCTATTCCCCCTCTGCTCCAAGCAAGGGCAAGCCCACCTTCTCCTAGCCCCAGAGGACTGGGCCTCTTCCTTGCTGCTTTCCCAGTCAGACACCCCTTTGCCTAGATCCATTCCTGATCCTGAGGATTAAACACAGGATGGTGACTATACGAAAACTAACCCTGAATCTAACCAAGTGAGAAACCAAAGCTCAGGGCATACGGCCTTAGGAAAAAGCCAAAGCATTCCAAACCAAAGAAGGAGAACAGAGCTATGGACCTCAAAATTGCAAGGAATGAGACCCGAATTAATTACTTCAAACGGAAGGCAAACTCTTTGAGGGCAGACATACTTGTACAAGCAAAGATTGGAAGGTTAGATTTTCTTAGATGGCATCTAAGTTGTCTCTGTAAATGGCCAGTGAGACGCCCTGGCAGTGGCTGACTTCTTGGTGATGTGGCACTGCCGTCATCGCACGCATGAAGCTGGGTGTAAATCCTGCTTCCCGACTTAGGTAACTCCAAACGAGCCTCTGCTTTCTGTGTGTCTGTTTCCTCAACCACAAGAGACAAAGCTCACTTTTGCACAATCGCAGGCCTGAGAACGCTATGTGGTTCTCATAAGATCCATGAAGCACAATAAGCTCTTTACAAAAAAGAAAAATCATCAGATAAATTCAAGAGATACTGTTACTAATGTGCGTTTACTCCCAAATTATGGGGGACCTGACTTTAAATTGCCAAATGTTTCACCTTCTTAGAGACAGATTTGTAAAAGTCTGTCTACAGGCCTAAAGCAGGGTTCCATCTCTTCAGATTGAAGCTCACATGGATCAGGAAGCTGTGTTAAATGTATCCACATGCTTTTAAAATCTCAGAATTCAGCAACATTAACGTCACTGCTAATTTTTGCTGGTGTATTCTCAATAATATGGACAGAAACTTATTGTTGGTATTTTGTGTTATAGACCCAAAATGTCTTTATATCCCCCTGATTTAAAGAAACCTCAGGAATGATATAAGCTATCATGTACCATTTTGATGTTTCGATTTTGCAGATTATTTGGAGTTTCAGAGGCGGTATATAAAAACTTCTGTACTTTAAGTCAAGCACAGTAATGACAGGTCTAAATTTATCATGGTATAAAATCATAGGAGAATCACTATGTCTTTATATTGTTAAAAGCAAATAAACTATAAATCCTTTTTAAATTGTCAGCCAAAGCCCAAAATCTGTAGGAGTAAGCAAAGGAAAAGAGGGAAGGTAATTATGAAAAGATAAACTGTTTTGTGAAGGTGTTTTTGTGGTAAAAGTATATAATGCAGTCACCCTCATATACAAAGATCTTATTTGAAAGCAACTTAAAAACCACATGGATCTCCAAATGAATAAATGTTCCCAAGATAAATTACAACAGAGAACATTCTGAATGTGCGTTTTCTTTGCCATATATTTGGTTTGAAGTCTGTTCAGATTTTTCAGACAATTCTCTGGAACGTTGATTATCCAATACCATTTCTTTATTCCTGCAGTTGTACATCTTCAGTTCAGCTCACTGGAACTAATTTTCATTGAGGACCTACTCTGTGGGAGTCCATGCCAGAGTGGTGACATAAAAAATGAACAAGATTACAGGCCACTGAGGCAGAAGGACAAATTAACAGATAATTTAAATCAGGAGGATAGCTTCAAACTCAGAGAAACATTGTTGTTCACATTTCTTCTGTCCTTTTGGTCTACAAATACAGCATTCCTAGCAGCAAGAAGAAAGCATTCTCCTTAGTCGAGTTAATTTCCCTAGGCTTCTACTTGGGGTAGGGGTGGGGAGTGGAAGAAAGAGAGGCAGAGAGAGAGATCACAAATAATGTGTTCTTTTGTGAGAAACAACCAATAAGAAATTTTTCCTGAAAAATTACCAATGGTTAGTCTTTTTAACATATACAATACATTGACCACAAACTCAACCTGCTCAAAGACAACACAACTTCTTCAACATTTCTGGCTACTGTCACTTTGAGTATGTTTAAGCCATTACCTCTTTGACAGTGACTACATAAAGGGCATGGTTTCTCCTTAAGTCAGACAATGGATATTCAACATCCAAAAAGAAAAAGAAGGCTAGCTGTACCCTTGTTTACTATCTAGAAAATTATGGGTTCCAGCTTTGCAGCATCTGCTTGCCCAAAGGAAGCAAAGGTAAGAAGCAAAATGAAACAGATAATCATGGTCACACAGTTCCCTCCCAAAAATGTAAAATGTTCAATTCTCAGAGGCTTTCATAGCCAAACACGTTAGGACACTGAACACAGACCACAGAAGGCACTGGAACAGCTCCTCCAAAAAACATACAACAAAATAATAATAATCATTGTAATCATAATATTAAAGAAATAAACACTGGCATCTCCTGAAAGTTATAAATACTTAATCCAAGAACAAGTCAATAATTTATTTTTCCCATTTTCTGGTAACCATAATTTCTTGTCATTACTAAAGTCAGTTTTCATTTGGCTTAATTAACCATGATAGAAAAGTCGACTGTCTTTAAAACCTAGGTTTCCCACAAGAACTTGGGGGAGAAAAGAATACATGTGAAAACCACGGATTGAGAGTTCTGTATCACACGCAACTGCAGAGAAACACTTTCTAACAGGCCGAAACACTTGTAATATTCTGAAGAAAGACACAAGAATAAAATTTAAATGTCCACAATGCATTACATAGAGCTTACTGGTACCCATATTTTATGATGCATCTTTATTATCTGAAGCTATGGGATCTAAGTATTGTATTCAAAAGAAGAAAGAAAAAGGGAAGTAGAAAAGTGTCAACCGCCTCAGCACCTGTGAACTTCATTTACCCTACACGGGCTGTTTGACATTACAGGGGACGTGGGCCATGTTTCTTTCTCCCAAGATCCTAATACAATGCTCAAAACAATAGCTGACTATTAAATAAAAGTCCCACTGTTAATTTCAAAAGTAAAAATACAATATATTGTGTCCAGTCACACAAATAGTGTAGGAGGTCATGTTGATTTGCATATTATATTGAACTCTGAAAAATAAATATGTGCCCATGTCATGTCAAGTCACTTATGCCATACTTACTTTGATCATGCAGAATAAACCTCAAGGGCAGGAAATATTTGACATAGACTTTCTTAAGAGCTTTAGCATTGCATAAAGAGCATGGAATCATTCTAAAGATCAAAATGTTTCTGGTGTTAACTAAAGTCACTTCTCACAACCAAATAGTCCAACTGATTACTAGTCAATTTGAAGTCTGGAAACTCCAGAAAAAAGCTGAGAAATATTCATCTCACGTCAAACTTCTTTTGGTCACGTTTTAGTGATTACCCCAGAGCCAAATGAGGTTATCTGAGTATCATCTCAGATCCTCAAGAGATGGTACAAATGACCAGGAAAACTGATCCAGACATCCTAGAACCCAACTGAATTAGGTTAGCTTGCTTTTCACACAACCACAAACAGGAAGGTGATTTAAAATAGAAGAGTCCAGATGATAATAATGAAAGCAAATACCATAATAGGAAAGAAAACCATGATTGATAAATCATTAAATGAGATCACAAGTACCAAAAAAAGAGATTTTAGTACCAAAAGAAAAAGGAACCAAGTTTGCTTCTAGACATTACAATACAGTTCTTTTAATGTAATGTGATAAACTGTGTAATATCAGATTTTATTTCCAAGAACTTTTTTCTAATTCTGGCAATATGATTAGCTGATAATATATCTAGATATCTGCAATAATCATCTTGCTGTATCACATTATTTTAATTTCTCAAAAGAGGGAAGCCTCCCAAAAATTTCTTAAACTCAAATGTAAAGAAGAGAAAAAAACAGAACTCAAGCTCTAATTTTTTCTACATCAAGAAAAAACGTTTTCACGCAGTTCTTAGAAATACAAAGTTATTTGAAAGACCATGAAGTGATTCATGCAGCAGAATTTGAGGTAGCAAATTTTGCATCACTTTCTCACTCCCAGAGCTTCCTTTACCGCTGCAGAAAGGTGAAAATTAAGTTTATTCACTAAATGATCTGACTTTTAAATTTTAAAGTGCATTTCACAGTCTCTAAACTTAGTTTATTTTGTGTGTATACATGAAGAAAAGGGGAGAGTTAAATATCTACCAAATGATGGGAAATCACATTTAGTTTTAAAAATCAACAGTGATTTGTACCTATAGGCATACTTTCCTTTAAGGACATGGAAGCACATCCTAAAAATTTATCCTCACACATGGTTACAGATTTTTTTAATTTTTACTGAATTAATAAGCTTAGAAATATTCTGTTTGGAAGACCCAAGTGTCTAGACATATTAAATCAAATGAAACATCTCCATGAGTCTTCAGACTAGTATCAACAACATAAACTGTCAATTCTCACTTATTCAAGGGACTACTTCAGTGTTTGGAATACAGCCAACACCTCATTTCTTCTTGCTGTCCTTTTAGCCTGCACTACCTTATCCATCTTATTGGCAGGCATCACTCCAAAAGTAGTAATAAACTAACAATTATTAAGTGCTTACCAGGAGACAGGCACTGTTGTCAATATATACTAGAGCAACTGATTTTCCACAACTACCCTATGAGATCAGTACTACTTATATGCTTTTCTACAGAGGAGGGGCATAGGGATGTCAAGTGACTTGCCTTGCCCGAGACCACAGACATAAATGGCAAAGCAATACAACTACCCACCATCCGGTCTGATGCCAGAGCCTGAACACCTAACCACTGCATGACTTGCCTCCAGTAGATAACTTCAGTAGAGAAAATGAAACCCAAACCAATCACTAGGGTAAGAATCCACCTCTCCTTTTTTTTTAAATAATCAAAGTAAATGTGCTTTTCATGAGTGAAATGGTTCCAACCACTGGTCACAAGGAGATTTATGAATTATCCATAAATTTCAACCCATATATTCAATCCCAGGCCCTCAGTTAATTGAGAATTATTGGTTTGATCTTTCTTGCTTATCTTCTTATACATTTGTCAAATCTAATACATATTTATCAAGCACAGTGCTCAGCCTTAAATACGTTTTTTTTAAATTGTGATAAAAAAGTACCTAACATAAAATTTGCCATGTTAACCATTTTTAAGTGTACCGTTGAGCGTTGTTGAATATATTCACGTTGTTGTCCAATAGGTCTCCAGAACTTTTAGCCCTTGTGTTAGTCCCTTCGGGCTGCTGTAACAAAATGTCACAAACAAGGAGCTTATAGACAACAGAAATTTACTGCTCACAGTTCTGGAGGCCCGACATCTGAGACCAGGGTGCCACCAGGGTCAGGTGAGGGCCCTCTTCCAGGTTGCAGACTTCTCAGTGTATACTCACATGGCAGAAGGGGTAGGGAGTTCTGTGAGATCTCTTATAAGAGAACAAACCCCATTCATGAGGACTCCATCCTCATGACCTAATCACCTCCCATAAGCCCCACCTACTAACACCACCACCTTTGAGAGCTAAGATTTCAACATGTGAATTTGTGGAGGGGGCAAAAACATTTAGACCATAGCAACCCTAAACAGTTTTGAATTCCATTTTGTTGTACCATTTTATTCCTTATCAATGATCTGTCTCTAAATTTCTGAAGTTGAGCAAAATCTTGAAAATTACAGGTGGTTTCTTTTTAGAGAAGCATATATAAGATTCTAACATTATAAGCTAATCATTTTTAACATCTTTTAGGCCATGGACCCTGGGAAAATCTGATAAAAGCTGTGGATTCTAAACATATAATATATAATTAAAATGTTGCTATAATTTCATGAAGTTATAAAGAATCCTAATTTTTTGGTCTTATTTTGCACTAGTATTTACTGATCCTCTTATATTGCAGTATTCCTTTAAACATCAAGCGTCCCCTAATGAGTTGTAATCAAGATCTTATTTGCAAAATTTCACCTAAACATGATCTTATTCACAGAAATTAAATTAATCTACAAATATTCAGAAAAACAGCTACATTGCTTATAGAAGGAACCACATGGAGGCAAAGAATTCCCTTACTTCCCGTTTTATCACATATTCAGTGAACAGTTTCCCACAAGAACGCTATCAAAGCACCTCATGTCTGAAAGTAAGCTAAATTACAAATGCACAGTTGAAGCTGCCTTATCCTTACGTGCACATCTTCTTCAAATCGGATAGTGAAAAAGTCCCATGACTGATTGTAGATAAGATGGACTTGATCGCTACCTTTCCAAATTTAACGTGCTGTAGTTAAATAACCATGTTCACTCGTTTTGATTGCATCATTGTACTTTCTGACGTTTCTGAAAACATAAAACCATTAGATTTTTAGAGGTGATATCCTCGAGGTGATACGCTCTCATTTCCTCTCCATCCAGATTTTGGGGAAGTAGATAGAGGGAAACTAATCATTTGTTTTGTGATTTGGAAGGGAATAAGTAAACATCCCTAAGGGACACTAGTCCATATTAAATATTAAATGTTTTGTGTATGTCACAGCTCTAGCAACATCATGAATACTTTGGATGCACTCCTTCAAAAACATATATACATACAAATTCTGTATGCAATATCTGGGGGTTCATGAGCCCCGCTAAAGCCCCGCCGTGGACTCCAGACCTCAAGACTAAGAACCCATCCCTGCATTCAGTAGACAAGTGTGAGCTGACACTTATGACTTCTAGGACTTCATCTTCTTGAAACGACATGAAGAATCTAACTCAGCTCTGCCTTGAAAGGTGTTAATCACTTACAAAGAAACTCAGCATTCATCAGAAATAATCATCACAGCGTTCTCTTGGTTATCTGGTGAGTTTCTCAAAGCATAAAGGGATTATATGCTCTCAAAGAAAGGTCCTGGCTCTTTTCTATTTCAAGGTTGAGAACCTGAGGGATGGATAGCCTTCTGCGTCTGCCACAGTGACTTCATCCTGCATCTCTCCAGAGAACTAATCAGTAGACATCCTGACGCTGGCAAGACAAACAAGCCAGGAATTAGCCTGGCTAATGGAGGCATTATCTGGTAGGCCATGGTCACCACCGGAACCCATCTCATAAGTTCTGTCCACCTACCTTCCTCAAGGCTCTTGTTATGTCGCCCCTTCACTCAAGACCTCTCTTTTCTCAAACTCCTTTCAGATTTAGTAACTCCAGTGTTCAACTGTCCACTTTATTCTATACTTATTCTGTCTAAATTAGCCTCTCTCATATTCTTTCTTGCTGTCTAATTTTTTAACGTGTTTGTCCTCTATATATCACATAGCTCAACTGTTTATAATACACTATTAAGCGTAGATATAGTCTACATTCATTACTCCTCAGACTCCAAGATTAAGTTAAAGTTACAAAAACTATTGTTTGAAAGACTCATTTCTTTAATTCATTAAAACTGTTTTTGGAACGTGACTATTTTGCCACTTAGATTTGCTCTCATAGGTCCACCAGGTTTCCCAAATTCTGAATTTACCAGGTAAGAAAAGACTATCCTAAGTGAAGAGACTAAACTTACTAATAGTTAATATTTCCATTTTAAAAAATTGTATTGCAAAACAGGGAGCAGGCAGGAGTGAGATGAAAGCGAAATCTGCATGGAAACAACAAGAAGAAAAAGTTTTCAAGTATTTGAGGTCCTTGGTTACTCTTCCCATGACCCTGTGACTGGAAACCAGGACAGCATTTAAAAAGCCGGTCACCTTGGAAAGCACAGAAACCTCTAAAAGTAAAAATCAACATTTCCAGACTCTGTCATAATGGTTTCCTGGTAAATAGAAAGACACGCTTGCTATTCTACCCCCACACGGGGCTTTTGGCAATTAATTATTCAACGTTTGGAAAGTGCTTTGGAGATAAGAAGCTAAGTGCTCAAAATCATCATCAATTTTCAGCAAACCGCACTTAAAGTGAACTCACTAGGTTTATTGTTAGAAACTGAACCATTAGGATAAGTCCATGTTTTCTTTTTCCATTTCATTTAGACCATTAGACCAAATAGCCAACACTCATATGGAACTTTCCTTTCCTTTTGGTCAAACTTTGAGTATCCTGTGAGTAAAAAGCTAGTCCTTAATTTTCAAAGAAATGTAAATTCTAATAATGTGACTTCGCTGGAATTTACAGTGATATGCTTAGATGTACCCTTCCTCTTCTGCCTTTTATTTAAGTAATATAATAAATAGCATTCTCTTTGTTATCTGGTGAGTTTCTCAAACTAAAGGTTTCATTTGTAAAACTTTGAAAGTAATTAAAATCTAGTTTAATGTATTTCTACTGTATTAGTTATCATTTAAACAAACATATTTATTTAGGTGCCCATGACTGCATTACATGTATAAATTTAGATGAACAATCTAAGAATTAATTAACCTTGATTAATGCTCTAAATGAAAGTAATAAATTATTTAAATGAAAAATTGTTTTGCTTAGACAATTTTTCCTCCTTATCTACAGTATATTCTGGTTTGAAATTAGTCATCTGAAAACTCTAAACAGGGCCCGGCCCATGGCAGAGTGGTTAAAGTTCTCTGCACTCTGCTTTGGCAGGCTGGGTTCGTCGGTTCAGATCCCAGGCACGGACACAGTCCACTCACCAACCACACTGTGAAGGTGTCCCACATACAAAAAAATGGAGGAAGATTGGCACAGATGGTGGCTCATGGCTAATCTTCCTCAGCAAACAAAAACAAAAACAAAGAAAACCCTCAAAACAATGGCCCAAAATTGAGAAATTTTCTTTTTCACCAAAGTATAATTAAAACCCACACAAAAACCCACCTGCATCCATGCTAAAAAAAAAAAGAGAGAGGCATTAAGTGGTTTTTAAATAGAGAGACTCTAACAGGCCATGCTCTCTGCAAAGCCATCACACAATAATTGTGGTTGGGGGACCAGCCCAGTGGTGCAGCGGTTAAGTTCGCACGTTCCGCTTTGACGGCACCCCCAGGTTTCGCTGGTTCGGATCCCAGGTGCGGACATGGCACCACTTGTCAAGCCATGCTGTGGTAGGCGCCCCACATATAAAGTAGAGGAAGATGGGCACGGATGTTAGCTCAGTGCCAGTCTTCCTCAAAAAAAAAAAAAAAAGCACATTTTAATAATTGTGGTTGGTTTAGGATTAAATATACAAGAGTAGAAATCATTCACACCTATGTCCATTGTGGAAACAATACATAATTTTATCTAACATATTATTCTTTTATTTCATATCTCCTATATAAGATCATATATACAAATGTCATAATTTCAAATTTTTGAGAATTAAAAGCTGTACTGACATAATCTTCTTGGATATGGGACTTGTTTCCCATTAGATCGAGCTCAACCACATTTCTCTAAAAAGAGGGTTTATGTATTTTAATCCCAAAATGCACCGTTTTAAAAGTCATCTTTGCTTTTAGAAAGGGTTTATTACAAGACGAGTTTTTACCAATTTAAACATTAATACCTTTTATACATCTATTAGTCAACCTTAAATCTTTTATCCATGTTCACCTTCCAAACATCCTCCCCCTAAAAAAATGTGGAAACGAAATCTTAAATGTGCTCAACATTCCTAATCTCAAGGAAAAAAAAAACAAAAACAAAACTGCTGGTTGCTGAAGTGAGATGATCTCCATCAGATTCCTGGCTCATGTAACAAAAGTAACTATGGAATTCTGCAAGGAACCCACAGCAGACGGCTCAACTCAAAAATAAGGTTCACGCCAAAAGAGCCAAGACAAATTTCTCATTGACTCAGCTTGATATTTACTATGTATTCCATATCATCTTCATCTTCTACAGATCATCATATAACAAACACGTAGACAAATTATTTTCCATGGTTCACTCTTAATATTTTCATTTCTTTAAAAAAAATGAGAATAGCTACAAGCCACTTAAAACTGGGGAGGAAAATGAATCCAAGGAAAACCTTTGTTAAAAATTCTTTCAATGGAAGTGTCATAATATTTCCTCTTCTGCTCTGCTGACTTTATTGGGGTGTGCCAATAATGGGCTATTGGTACAAACAGAAGGAACAGGCACACTTTATGTTTTAAAGAAGTGTTCTGTGGCATGCATTCTTAACTATCTCTGCTTTAATGTTAACAAGGCAATTGGATAGTTTCTTAAAACTAAACCATTTAATATGATAGAGGGGCTGTATTGGGGGCGGAGGGAGTCATTTGAAATGAAATGTTTTCCATCCATACGAATATGAAAGAGATAAAAACTGTCCAAAGGAATTAGGCCTGTCCCCAAGTGAATGAGAATTGAATTGGCAGGAACTGAGCCTCCATGAGAACATTACTTTGAATCAAAACCAAATTTCTAAAACACTGCAGGTGATCTGCTCTATATTTACGGAATTCAAATACTGAAATATTGAAAAGAATGATTCTGAAATGTTTAAGAAATGAAGCAATTTAATTAAGAGGTATGATTGTATGTTGCAATGTTTAGATCTGGGACCAGAGTGACAGGAAAGAAAAAGACCGAGACTCTGAAGACCTTCTCAGCTGGACACTATCACCTGGTCAGGAGCCACCTTTTATGGAACCACTTCCCAACTCAACAATGGATGGGTCTACTCCCCATACACTCAGAAGGTCCTTATCTAAGCTACTTTGAGGCAGGCTAAGAACTAACATGCACACCTATCTAAAAATTTCATTCCCCATGTGTCCAACTCCTTCAGATTTCAGCATTAGTGATTATCCCTCTTGCATCTTTCTTGTGGTAAAAATTAAAAATGCAAATACTACTAAAATACATAGTACATTAAATTATTTCTTACTAAGATATTGCCAGATGTTTTCCTATTGCAAAGAGAATTAGAAAAAATTAATAATGAGAGCATTAGCCTTCAAACTCATAGTATATTAAAAGAACCATATTATAAAGGAAAGATAGAGCTGATACAGTCAGGTTTGATCACACACCTAAGTCAAACTGACTATGCGCTATGGACCTTTCTAAGCATTTTGCATATATTAACTTACCTAAACTCCAGGAATTAAATGAGGTAGGTTCAGATAAAGAATGGGAAGCACAGAGTCAGCCCAGTTATGAGGCACTAAGTATCTGGGTGCTATGCTGCACTGCCTTTCAAAACGGAGGTCTCCCCTTCAAAACCGAGGTGATTCCCCAGCCCGTGGGAGTGTTGGTGACTGATGACGCTCAGCTCAGTCTTGCTCCAGAAATTGTCTTAGGCAAGGAGAGCCACCTCAGCCCAGGTCACACCCCTGACCAAGGGCAGCCCGTATCTCATGACGGGTTAATGTGGGGTGAAGAAACCTGGCTCCTTTATCTCAAGATGGAGAAACTCAGAGGGGTCTCATCAGCTCCAGAGCTCCTGATGGGATCAGCAGAGGCCATTGTTGCTATGGATCACACTTCACCTCCTCTTTCTGCCCAATCCAACTTCCTGCACTCCCTCACAGGTACTATCCCTCAGTGCAAGCCCCAATAAACCTCCTACCCAATCAGAGACTGTTCCCCAGGGAACCCAACCTAAGACAGCGGTGGAGGCAGGATTCCACCCCGGGCACTCTGACTCCAGAGTCCATACTCACAGCCTACACAGTGAAATCCTGACAGTAATGTGAATTCACAAAACAACTTCGATGGCAGTTTCCACAGGCCTCAGCAGCCTGTAGGTACAAAGCGGTCTCGGTGGCCAAAACTAAAATTTGCCTCCTGACTGCTGGATCTCAACAACCTTCTCTTATTTCTGTCAGCCATGCTCACCACCAATCCGTTCACATCCTTCTACTCGGGCCTCTTCATTGATGGCCAATGACTACTTCAGAATTCCACTCTCCTGCCCGGGAAGCTCTCTCCTGGGTCTCCTGATACTCTAAGCCTTCAAGGCACTGAAGCACACAACCACCACCTCAGCCTACATCACCCCAGAGCCACACTCTGCTACCTGGATCCGAAAGCAGCCTTCTCAGAGCCCACACCTCTCAGCCTATCTCATGAAAATGGGTCCTTCAGCTTTGTCTTCTAGCCTCTCTCACATTATGGCTAAGGCCTCCTCCCTAGGGCAGAGTCCAGGAGCAGACAGCATACTGCCCTTCATTCCCTCTCTCTCCTACCTCTCATCCCAGCCTCTCGTCAAAACTGCATTTCCTCATGTATATTCAACTCAAGAAAACAGGTCCCTCTGGAATCACTGCCCATCGCGTAAGCAAATAGCGAGGTCCTTAGTCCCTGTTTAAACACAGCTAAGACACCCTCTTTACGACACAAAGGATAAGCAAAAGAATGTATAAAACACAACGAGATGGGAACACCTGGTGCAGGAGCAACAGCTCCACACGTCTCCAGCCCTAAGAGCCTCGGTGAATTGTATAATGACCACGAGAGAAGAACAAAAGGGGAAATGATTTCCAGTATGTTGTTAAGAAAGGAAACAAGTGTGTGCAATTCATTTTGGAATTATGTACATCAAAAACATATTTTAAGACAATTTTAGTTGGGACACTTAATTAGACAAGCTTCAGTTATCAGAAAATTCAATTAAAGTGAATACTTCAAAATCTAATAGCCCACTCCTGCAATTCAAGTAGACAGATTCACAATTTCCCAAAAACAGACTCCTCAAAAAATTATTTTTCTTTCCTTGATTCGACAGATTCTGCAATTCATAATACCCACTGCCCATGCTTCAGGCATTCACACCACCCCAACACTGCTCCCCCAAGTCATCAAGTTTCCATTAGATCACCTATCCCCGGACACTCATCTTAGCA
Source organism: Equus asinus (assembly GCF_041296235.1). Lineage (NCBI taxonomy): Eukaryota > Metazoa > Chordata > Mammalia > Perissodactyla > Equidae > Equus > Equus asinus. The sequence goes on from NC_091792.1 coordinate 106,120,518, forward strand.
ATGAGTCCCTCACTGTCTCTTACAGGACTAAGAAGTTACTCCACCAGCTCCTGACTTAAGCAGCAACCTACTTGAAGCCTGCGTCACATGCTCCAGCCTGGTTTTCCTACTGCTCTGGTTTTTACATAAGGGACACTGTGTTATTCAAGCCCAGCTACTAGAGCCCTTCCATCACAGACGCTAAAAGCTGTGGATCAAACAGGAATATATGGCACCGGACCTTCCAAGCTCTCTAGTGAAGTTGTGAACATAATACTACATCTAAGAAACTTATCCAACACAATTCTCCTTAAACTGTGCAAAAGAAAACATATTTCATGTCGTTGGGAAGGCAAACTATTCCAGAGTAGTGGAATTATTCCAAATGAACCCTGAACCAAAGGTGTTGGTTTCAATTCAGAAACAACACCTAATTTTATTTTATCAGCAACAAGGTGTGGACTTGACTCAGAGAAATTTCACAAGAAGGTCTAAATGATCTAATCATTGTATAATCTCAAGCATAATAATGCACTTCTACCAGTGCCTTCTGGTCAAGGTCAAGAGTTGAGATAAGACATGCTGAGGCCAGTAAACTTTATAGGAAATGTCACGTGAGGTCAGACCCACCAATCCTCTTAACCATCATTCAGTAACATCAGAGAACAAGAAATTATTCTACAAAATGGTGACTTGAACAAAGTACTGTGACAGAGTCCTGAGTAAAAAGAGAATACCATCCAAAAAGTTATACTTACCAAACATGTCCACATTCTCTTTTAAATTGTATGAATACTTAGTTTATCCAAAGATTTGTTCATGGCCTTCTCCTCTTGGAGAAGCCAGTTTCTCTTGTTGGGGTGAAAAGCTGCTCACATAAACACTCACTACATAAATTTAAACTTCTTTTTTTTATGCTAAACCTAGTTCTCTCAGTCGTAAGTGGTCCTCCTAGTTCTGGTATTCTGGGATTTGGGGGAAAGTGTTCATGACATTATAGCCCTAGGTAAGATCTCCTTTCAGACTCCATTGTTCATGACTATAGCATTCAAATAGATTTCTTCTGTTCTCTGAAAGACATTCCTCTATTCTCATGATACACAGTGCATTTCTCTGGACCTTTCCCAGTTATGTCTTGTCTTGAGGTGCAAGATCAGATCTTCAAGGGAGCATTCTAGGCAGGACTGTGGAAGGTTCCGACACATGGATGAACACAGACATTCAGCATTAAAAGACCCTATGAAGGGGTGACAACCGAACCTAAATACGTGTTCAAACATAACATTTATCTATATACTAAAGAAGAGTGAAACATATTGAGATTTCACTGAAAATATTATTATGTATATATAATAAAACTTCTATTCTAAAATGTGTCAATATATTGTGCATTCACATTTGTGTACGGCACATGTATTATAAGGCAAATAATATACCCCTAACACATAGATTTACATAATACAAGATATTCTCTCACTTTTACATAAAATCCAGTATTACAATGGTGCCCTAACACGAGAACTATAAAGAAGTTCTACTTTCCCTCACTTATATTTATATCTTCCAAAGATTTTAAGAGAACATCTGGATTTAAAACTCCTAGTTCAACATGATCAATATAAAAAAACAGTCCAAACAAGGCAAACATCAAATTCACAGACGTGAATAAATAAATGAGTGACTGACTCTTTCCCCTTGCCTCCCACAGGAACACCTTTTCCAACTGAAATCCAGAAAATACTAGACGTGACTAATTCTGCATTTTTTACAATGCCTAGTATTTATTCTTCAGAGAAGGCAGAAAAATTACAATTCCTTACAAATCTTTTTAGGTAAATGCCTTTTTAGAAATCTTAAAAGTGGTGCTCATTGGAGGAAAGCCTATATCAAAACTGTACTATATTGTTGCAACTTCCCGTGAGCCGACAATTATTTCAAAATAAAATGTTTTTTTTTCAAGTGCTAACAACTCATTTTTAATCTTAAAAAAATAGTAAGTAAAACTGTGTCCAATTCAGAGAAGAGATAAAATACAGTCAGACCTAAATAGAAAGGTTAGGTAATTTTTCCAAGGAACTATGACACATGAGAAACCCTAATAACAAAATTTCGTCCCAAAAGTTACCGGATACCAAATTTCATGACAACAAATTTCACAGAAACTGTCTGAAAGACCTAACAGCAATGATCAGAGTTACTACACTGGAGGAAAATCTCTCAAAGAAATCAGGTTTAGATAAAGTTGGCTATGATGACTAGGCATCTCCTATTGGTTTGTCTAGATTTTTTAAGTAAGCAGGTCTCATTGCATTAAATAAGTAATTTCACTATAAAATACGCTGGCCACTGTGAGGAACATAAAAGATACTCTGACACAGTTCCTACCGTGAGGAGGCATTAAGTGTAGGAGGACAATAGGAACACATGTGAAAAACTTAAAGGGTGGTGCAGAGCAATAAGCAATAAAGTGATGGATTAAAGTGTAGAACTCACTGCCTAAAGTTTTGGCAGTAAAAACGCACGAGTGCTCGAACAGTATTTTCTTCTGATGTTTTTGGATGGGTGTTTTTGTTTCATTTCTTAATGTATTTTTCAAGGGAAATTGTCTGATCTCATTTATCTAAATCCTTGGAGACATTTCCTATCCGCCTTCTCTCTTTTCCCTGGCAAAGAAGTTCAACGTGTAAAAGTGCAAACGTGTGAGCTGTGTGTTTCTGCTTAATCTGTTAACACTCAGCAGTTTTCTAAAGGCGATTGTAATCAGTCCTTTGGCAATCTCCTGCCATGAGGCCCGACTCTCTGCTAACATCATGAGTGCTCATCTCACATTCCTAAGGACATGGTCTCCAGAGGTCAAAGGAATGAAGGAATTTTTGAAGCAGGTCTCCTGTGAGGTCTCCCTGCAGCTGCAATCGACACGCAACACGCGAGAGGCGGGGCTCAGGAGTGCAGCCATCAACACTCAAGGTCCAGTCACACTTTCAGCAGAACTGGTGATCTCATGGGGTCCTCGCTCGGCACAAACATGTTTCGCCAAGTAACACTTTCAGGGCTTCATTCATGATCATTCTACGGTAGAAGGTGCAAAAACCTGATGTGTATTGAAGACATTAGGAATAGTCTCATCAGGCCGTATAGACAACAGATTTCCATGCTGAAGAGCACAAGAAATGGAAGAGCTAATCCCTTTCCCTTGGGACATCAGCTTGAGGTTATCTTGTCATGATCCGAGTCTTTACATAGTTGCCCTTCCCTAAATCCATAGCGCCAATTTTTTTTAAAGTTTCACGAGCTGAGTGGACACCAAAGCGAAGAGCCTTGCTTCCGGCATTTAATGCAGCAATGCCTGTTAGCACAGACATGCCTGGATGCTTTTGTTTTAAAAACGACCCAGTTTAACCTCTCACAGGAATGAAATCACCCAGAACAGAAAATGAGGTTTTCTGAAATTCACTATTTCTAAAACAGTAGTTTAACAAGGCTCACCATAATTATCCTTTGTATTTATTTCAATTTTCCATAGCATGATGTCTGTAACAGAAAACAAAAGCTGTCTACCATACCAAATGATCCCATTTTCCACTAAATCACCCTAAAGCAGGCACATTTGGGTCAAGCACCTATGAAGGATGCTACCTAAAAGGTAAACGTCTTCATAAAATGTAGACTGACTTATGTTACCTGAAGTAATATGTTACACACTCAGCACTCCGAGTACTGCAAAACAATTACACTTAACTGATGAGAGCCGACCAACCAAGACACCACCAGCTCTCAAAAGAAAAAAAAAGAATCTCAAATACAAGAAAAAAGGAAAAGAAAATCAGTCTGTGGGTAAGAAAATCTAATTCGATTTCCACATCAAATTCAAGCTCCTTCTGCAGCAGGCCTGATTTTGCAAAGGGCTACCTACTATTGTTTATCATGTAATTCTTCAAAATAAAAAGCATACAAATTTTAATGATATTTAATTTAAAAATAAATATATGGCACTAAACCTCTTTTCAGATGAACTAAAAGGAGAGTCACGAAGTCAAACCAATAGCTGAGAATCAGACTTTTCAAAGGATTAAGAATTGTTGCTTCACACAAACACTTACAAGGTATACGCCGCAAGTTTGCTCTTGAGATTATAATCAACATGTCTGAGAACCACCTTATCCATCCTAAAGTGAAAAGGCTCTCTATACACTCCAGTTTTCAGCTATTCTTCATCCTTAAACATTCAATTTTGCATGAAACATGGTTTCCAAGGTATCGGCACTGGTGAAGCCACTATAATATTTTAAATCTGGAAATTTGCTGGCCAGCATTCTAATTATAGAAGCTAAAAATAGTCAGTGTGTAAATTTTAGGGCATCATCCACACGGTGAAGAGCACTGAAATCATCTTCAAGGGTTCTCCAGGGCCTGTGTGTGTCATCTGGGGGCATAAACTTGATAGGAGCTATAGAGCGAAATGGGTGATCTCAAACTGCTGCCCATTAGACTCAATTTTTCAAGCTGATGTTTAATAAACTCTGTTCCCAACACAGCTTTAGCAATAAAAACTAAAAGTCCTAGAGAAAAAATGTAAAACATAGTTTGAATCACTCAGAGTAACAGCTCAAGAAAGATACTTAAATGTGTTGTTCATTCATTCAGCCAACAAACATTTATTAATATATCAGGAAATGTTCTCAGTACTGGCACAATTCAACTCAAGAATAAAGAATGTTGTAGAAAACAAGAATAACTAACATATATGTATGGCCACTTACAAGTCTGAACAAGGTTTCATAAATATCATCTCATCTGTCTCTCATAATACCTCCATGAATTAGGTTTTACAATCATTTTAATAATGAAAGAAGAGAGACACGGTGATTTTTTTCAAGTCCCCAAATCAACTAACTAGCAAGTAAAAGACCTGGCTCTTCAACCTACACCTTTCAAACGCATATCTCCATCTGTATTGGACAATACCACGTGACAAGATGCTCTGCTTTTATGTTAAGCACTGAGGACAAGTTCTGCATGTTTGTGGGTCTTGCGTTAAAGCTGGCGTTTTTTAAGGACAGGGTTTCACAGATCCAGACTCTGGTGTTTACAAACTTAAAATGTTTCTAATCTCTTCACTCATTTATTTTACTTACTAAACGGAAGCATTGGTGAATGAGTTTGCCTGGTTAGCTGAGTTTTCTAAACAAATAAGAGAAGTTTACTTCTCAGGTATTAAAATCTTTCTTACTTGGGATAACATACTGGACAAAAACTCCATGAGAAAAAAAAACCTAAACAAGTACTTCACAAAATACTATAGCAATAAACATACAAAAGAACAAAACGTACTCCAGGAAATGCACATTAAAACCACAATGCAATAACACTGTACATCCACCAGAATGGCTAAAGCAAAAAAGATAGATAATACCAGCTGTTTGAAAGGATATGGAGTAGCCAAACAACTTACAACACACACACAAACAAAATTCCCACATTTACCAAAACATATACAAAAGATGTTCAGAGCAGCGCTATCCACAATAGCTAAAAACTGGAAACAACCCAAATGTCCATCAAGAACAAAATGGATGAGGGGCTGCCCCATAGCGTAGTGGTTAAGTTTGGTGTGCTCCATTTTGGCAGCCCAGGTTCATGGGTTCGGATCCTGGGTGTAGACCTACACCACTCATCAGCCATGCTGTGGTGGTGACCCATATATAAACTGGAGAAAGATTGGCACAGATGTTAGCTCAGGGTGAGTCTTCCTCAAGCAAAAAAGAGGAAGATTAGCAACATAAGTTAGCTCAGGGCTAATCTTCCTCAGTAAAAAAAAAAAAAGAAGAAGAAGAAGGATGAATTGTGACATTTTCAGAAAGTGGAACTCTAGAGAGCAGGGAGAATAAACAAACTGTCGCTCCACACAAAACATGAATGAATTTCACAAACATAACACTGACCAAAAGAACTCAGACACAAAGACACACAGGATGTATCATGGTAGAAAGTTCAATAATAAGTGGAAGTAACTTCTAGTCTCGGAAGTCAGGAGAGAAGTTACCTTTGGAGGTAAGTAACGACTTGGGAGGAGGAAAAAGGAAGCTTCTGGATGCTGACAATGGTCTCAGTCTTAGTCTTGGTGCTGGTTACATGGATGTGTTCACTTGGGTAAATCACCAAGCTGTTTACTTATGATTCAATGACATGCATACTTTTCTATATCCTTTATATTTCAATAAAAGCTTCAATAGAAAGTTACTAAGAGAGTAGATCTTAAAACCTGTCATCACAAGGAAAAAACTGTAATTATGTGTGGTGACGGATGTTAAGTAGACTTACTATGGTGATCATTTCACAATATATACAAATAACAAATCATTACGTTGTACGTCTGAAACTAATATAATGTAACACGTCATTTATATCTCAATTAACAAAATGAGCTCATATATGAAAGTTACCAGCTGTCATTAGTATTTCAAAATGGAAAATTGGAATTTAAAGACATTTGGGAAAACAATTGTTGACCATTTCTATATTTGTGCTATAACAAACACCCCCAAACTCCCTAAGAAAATGGTTCTCCCTCACTTGTGTGTCAGCAAGACTTAAGAATGGATGGGGTAGCATGGTTATTAGCAGTTAAGAAAAATAAACTAATTGTCCTTTTAAAAAAACTTAGATAGAAAGGAGGAAACGAGAGAGAGAAAGGAGGGAAGGAGAAAGGGAGGAGGGAAAAGGGAATGCAATGAAGTGATGCGGTCACAGTACGTCCACACAGTCCTCAACCACTCAGCTTGCTTTAATTCTCACCTCTGCTCCTAGTACTCTGTCTACCCCTTCCTTTCCTACCATGCTGTTCTCAGGCACTTTTTTTTTTTTTTTTAAAGATTTTATTTTTTTCCTCTTTCTCCCCAAAGCCCCCCAGTACATAGTTGTACATTCTTCATTGTGGGTCCTTCTAGTTGTGGCATGTGGGACGCCGCCTCAGCATGGCTTGATGAGCAGTGCCATGTCCGCGCCCAGGATTCGAACCAACGAAACACTGGGCCGCCTGGAGCAGAGTGCGCGAACTTAACCACTCGGCCATGGGGCCAGCCCTGTTCTCAGGCACTTTTAACGTTATCCATGTAGCTGCCAATATCAGGCCATTTTTATCTTCTAATTTGTAGTTCACTGTTTGCTATGGGATTAGAAATTTCATAATCAGTCATGTTAGAACTGTATGTGATGGAAAATAAACAGATTCTGAGTAAAGTGAATCCTCTTTAATGTATGTCTTCTATTTTGCCTGCTCAGAGGCTTTTTTTGCTGGAGAATATGCCAACTAGAGGAGCTCCAAATAGATGGAAGTTGTTCCTGGGCTTTATCAGCGAAAACTCGATTTCCAGGCGAAAGCTAGAATTCACTAACACAGAATTCCAGGTCCCACAAGGTTACTTATTTGCAAATAGTATAAAAGAGAATATCAGTCAGTGGATATATTTACAAAAAAGAGAAGAAACTGTTAACTTCTTATCCAAGACATTAGGAAGAACTTTTCTGATTGTGTCACTCATAGAACACTATATCTGTTTTAAAGACAATACATTCCTTTCTCATTCTGTATTTTTATTCATTCTGATTTTACAAGTCCCCCAAAAAGTATCCTACTAGTTTTATTTTAAATTTTTTTAAGTTTTCTAATACAGAAATTCAATTTAAACTGAGGATGCCTTTTTTCCACACAATAATCCACCAAGTGAAAAAACAAACTCCTGAAATATCAGTTGGTGGTGATTTTTTTCCTTTAACATCCTAATTTCATGCAACTTCTTTCTGTATTCATTCTCCACAAAAAAACAAAAGTTAGCTCTCAAGATCGGAGATAAAATTGGTGCACACACACTGAAAATTCTTCTCTTGCCAAACGCCCCCTGGCACTGCAGGACCCGGAATTAACTTGAGACAAATGGGTGCTGCTGCTGAGCAGAATTACCAATAGGGAATGGAAACCATCACTTTAAACCAGGATAAATTTTTATCTGCTCTATTATCTTCAGCTGTGACTAAAGCAACATTCATTTAAATGATGACATTCAATAAACAGGTATTGAAAAATGTTTCAATAAACCTTTCAAAGCTAAAACGCTCATTCCTACCTCCACCAACCATTTATAACTTGGTTTATGAAAAACATACAAAGTTTTCTGTGTCTTAGTTTCCCCTCTTTTTTCTTTTCTTTTCTTTTTTTTTTTTTTTGGTGAGGAAGACTTGCTCTGAGCTAACATCCGTTGCCAATCTTCCTCTTTTTCCACTTGAGGAAGATTAGCCCTGAGCTAACATCTGTGCCAGTCTTCTTCTATTTTGTATGTGGTTCATGCCATACATGGCTTGACGAGTGGTGTAGGTCCTCACCTGGATCTGAACCTGGGCAGAAGCAAGCTTTCCAGACTTAACCTCTAGGCCACGGGCAGGTCCCCTTCCTCCTCTTTCCAATGAGCATAATAATCCCTTACATCTACTTAATTTGCAGAGAAGAACAATGTGATGTTTTGGCTTAAGACAACACCTACAGATGTACATGGTTTCACCATTACTATTTCCACCACTATCTTTTTCAAACACAACTTAATTCAGAGGCAAGTAAGACCTTATCATTAAGGAATAAAATTATGAACATCATGAAGAAAATCGGAAGAAAAAGTTTTCTTTCTTCTTTCCACAGCAGGTAAATGAATCCATCACCATTCATAGCTGGCTGTCCTTTTGATGCCTCCTTTGAAATGCCATCGCACTGCTGAGACTAGAGAAACGCAATAAAAGTCATTGCCACAAAATCATTATGACAGTCATAAATATGGCTTTAGGTAAAATAAAATCAGCCACCTCTACAAACAAGTAGTATTTGTGTGTGCGTGTGTGTGTGTGTGTGTGTGAACATACAGCAGACAGAAGAACTGAGTAAAAGGGTAGGTTAGAAGAATTCATCTCGGCCACTGGAGAGAGAACTAACGGCGTGCACTGCAGGGGATAGAAAATACCATCTTCATGTTAGAAGGAAACCAGCATATTTTCTATTTTGTGACACAAACAGATCAAATGTTTAGATATTGGAAGAAAAGCAAAATGTATTCCGAATACAACTTAGCCCTGACCTTGTATGAAAGAAACACTATTCTTCTCTTCTCTTAAAATTCCTGCATTAGGCAAAAAAATCCTGAAAGTAGCAAGATCTAGTTTTGTAAACTCTCACTGGCATCCTGGATGTTCCTAAACTACCCATCTTGCTAAATGACTCCCCCCAAACACATAAACTTCATAAATCGCCAGTTGGCCTCAGAAACTGAGCCAACAGCGAGAACTGAGATATGTGTTCTGCTTATAGCTTCCTGTGTCCCATCAAATCATGTGCCCTGATTCCTTCCAGTCAGCAATCAAGGGAAAACCACTACGAAATTCTCATCCTTAGATTTTTCTCTTCTCGGATTGTTCCCCCTGCTCCCAATCTTAATATCTATCAACTCCAGCCTTGGATTTCCTTCATGTTACCGAAAATGAACACAAAGAAACCCCAAGAAACAAGCAGATGATGTGTCCTGCCACACTTAAGTAGCAGTGAAATCTCTCAGGACTTTCTCCCCTAACAACAGTCGTCCTCGTGGACTGCAGCGCCCTCAGACGCAGGCAGAGAAACCTGATCATCTATCTACATGATTCACCAGCTAACGTGCGTTTCCTTGCCTTTAGCGTGGGGGTGGGAGGGATAAAATGGGGTATCTTATGCGAGCCAGAGCCATTCTATCTCTCTTGTTATCAGAACAAGGGATCAGAACCTCAAAATGGTACTTGCCAGAGTTCAGTGAAAAACGGAGTTACCACCAGGCTGTGCTGGGAGGTGTCCCAAAGATTACTCGATTTCTATCACATTTTTTCTCTAAATACGATTCCCTGTATTCCTTTCGCACATTATTATAAACCCCAAATGGCTTCTAATCATTTAAAAGACGAAAATAATAACACTAGTATTCAAACATTTAAAGTTATTTTATGTGGACAAAATGAACTTAAAAAGATCCATCACTATAAACTGAGAGAACATTCTGGCAATCTCATTGGCTGAAGTGCCTTATATATGTTAGTCAGTCTCCAGAATGACCAGAAACATTAAATGATACTGAAAACCTCGTTTTGCAAACAAACTCTTACAAAATACTGAGGGTTTCTTGGTTTTCTGTTTTCTCAAAGGTAGCCATGCCTGGAACTATCAAACTATCCCATCTTAACCCTCCCACCCTCACTCATAAATGTCCTATGTCGCAACAGCTCAGAAGAGTGCTACTTTCCCCTCTCTGTGCATATCTACCGGAGTTTCTGTGCCATCTTACCAAAGACTCGGGGATAAGGTTAAAACATCAACTTCAAGACTTAATAAAAAGCGAAGAGAATCCTATCCCTACATTTAACTTTAAAATGAAAGTAAAAGTTTTTTCTCAGTTATTAAAGCTAGAGAAATATAAGCAGACATGCTTCCTTTGAATGAAGATATACCAATAACCTCAATCTAAGTGCAATAATGACCATGAATATTATTTAAGTGCTAACGTGATAAGAAGGAGAGTTCTTAGAAACCTTTTCAGAAGACATTGCGCTGGCTATGAGATACTGAATACTGTTCTAACTGCAGGGAAGAATCTATTCAAACCAAAATGAAGAAAATGAACCCTAATGAGCAATGCACACTTTAATTTAACGCAGATAATATTCTAACTTCAAGTCCCAGATCCAAGGAAAAAACAGAAATATGGTACAATGCAGTGTCTCCTAGTATAGATCTGTTCCAGGATTTGAGACAATGTGTGTTTCCAGTGTTCATGACTTCCCATTAAAAGCAACTTTCTCCAGCACTCCAGTGAAATGGGAAAAGAAAGGAGGAGGGCCAACCAAAGTGGTTAACTGCTCTTCAATGTCAAGATTAAAAAGAGCTTGCTGTGGGCAATTATGCTGAGAAGGTAAGGCCTTGAGGAGGAAGGAGGGATGGAAAAAACAGTTTTACAAGGAACTGAGAAAAAAAAAAAGCTTTACGATGGTAGAACAGAGGTAGAATGGCTTCCTTCTCCATCTTTCACAAGTTCCGAGTCTTTTTTCTTCTTCTTCTTTCGTTCTTTAAGAACTTTTTTCCTGTGGTGCTTGCTGCACTTTGCTGATGTAGTTGCCAACTCCTGCCTTCCTTTGGTGACTGTTATTAACCGACTGGCAAAGGCTGGGTAAAAGGCACTTAAGAAAAAAGAAGTCCTCTCTCCTTGCCAAGACGCACATGCTGCCCAGTACCTGAGACGAGCTCCGTTGTCGCTGGCCAAGAAAAATCCCAGTTCAACCTCTGCCTCCCGCTTCCAAATCCATTGCAAATAATTGTGTGTGCCACTTGCAGAGAATGTGCCTGACTCACCCCCCGCTTTCAGCGTGCCAGGGAGAGATGTGACTGCTCTGTCTCGGAGCAGGCAGTGAAGTGGGGGCCGCAGTCTCGGTGGCACCGAGAGTCCCCCAAGTCTCCCCTGCTGGTGGGTTTGGGGATGTCTGCCCCTCAAGCAGGTGCCCAGCCACACTGGGACCACCCAGGCTCAGAGGAACACACGTGTCACTGCGCCGGAGCCCAGCCCGCCGCGGACACTGACCCCACAGTCCGGGCTACAACGCCCGGTTACGCGCAAGGGGCTTGACTGTGGGGGACAAACGGGACCACCCAAACTCCTCCTCTAAGCGCTAAGAAGGAAAAAGAACTACTTTTCTGCGGTAACAGCCTCCACACTGCCGGCGCCCAGCCCAGGGGATGCCTGGCCCGCAGCTGACCTCTCTCTCCCTCCCCCGAGCGCGCCGAGGCCGCCTGCGCGCCCTCCGGGACCGGCCCCGGGCCCGCCGCCGCCGCGAGCCCGAGGACTCGGCCGACCCTCCCTGCCGCCGCCCGGCCGGGCGCTCACCTCCTGGGGTCCGGCTTCCGTCGCTCCTCCAGTTTGGCGGCGGAGTGTGGGGCTGCAGCGGCCACTGCCGCCGCCGCCGCCGCCACCGAAGTGCTGCCCGGCGCGCCGCCGGGGTTGGAGGCTGGGGGCCCGCGGGATCCCCGGAGGCGCGGGCGCTGGGCGCGGCGGGGCCGAGCCGCGGGAAGTTGGCGGCGCGACGCGCGGAGCGAGCGGGACGCGAGCCACCCGCGCCCAAGTAGTCACAACTTTGCCGCCTGGGTGGGTGCGCGATCTGGAGTGGAGGGAGGCGAGCGGGCCAGGGCGCTGGCGCGGGAGGGTCTTCGGAGCAGGCAGGGCTGGAACCTGCACGGCCCGCGAGGAAGGGGGAGAAGGTGGCGCGGGGGGAGATGTCTACACGGCCCGCGTGGTGCGTGGCGAGTGTGTGTGTGAGAGCGCGGGCGTCTACTCTACTTTGCCTTCTGCAGCTCCTGCATATTTATGGAGATCTCCGATGTTTCTGCCAGTAACTAACACTGCAGCAGTGCCGCCCGGCCCGGGCGCCCCTCGGGAGCGAGCTGGGGGACGGGGAACCGGGAAAGGCGGCCGTGACGGAGGCTGTGACACGAGCGCCAGCCCGCGATCCATATTTAAAGCTGCGAGTGGCCTCGGCCAGCCCCCTGCCCTGCCCTCGCTCGCGCCCGCCCGGCCCCCACCGCTCCCGGCCGCCGCTCGGCGTCAGCCTCCCGGGCATCCGCGGCGGCGGGGAGGGGCCTCGGCCGCACCGCCTCCGCCAGGGGCTCAGGCGCAGCGCGCAGCGCCCTCCTAGAGCTGGCCCAGACCCGGCTCCTGCCCGGCCGCCTTCGCCTCCCTGGGTTCCTTCCCTCTCACGCCCGGAGCAGGCTGCTGGGTCCAGCTTCTGTCCTATTCACGAGAGTTCCCCGCTAGGGAGAGCCTGTTCTCGCAGGCAGAGCTGAAGTTGCTCGCGTTTCCCAGCTCCAGATCACTCTTGACGCTACTTTCTAAAACTTGAGGAGTGTAGGTAGAGAGGGTGCTGCCAAGCGTACAGTATTGTCATGGCTCACCTTTAGCAAAGGATGTCTGGAGAGAGCACGGTTCTCAGCCTTGTCCTTCGCTTAAGTCACTGGTGGCTTCTGCCTTCCTCAAGCAGTTTGGGGAACATCTTGAGCCATCCAAGGGAGTTTCTTGAGCACAAAGTGATTATTTATATTTACTCTGCTCCTAAGGCTAATTAAGGAGGTTTAAGTACCCTTTGCCAAGCAAATAATACTAATAGTATATCAACGACCTAGCCCCATTATGATCAGTTAAGTAAACCATTAAGATATGAACAGACTGTCAGCGCAGACGGCATCTGATGCTGAGTCCTGCTGGAGAGTAACCGCTTAATTTTTGAGCTGCATGGTATACGAGGCAAGCATATATGTATTCCCTATTAATACATATTTATATATATATCATATATATATGTGTGGAAGCCAGCGACCAAACTGCATTTTTGACAGTAGCCACCAGAACACATAAAGCCCAAGAGAAATAATTTCACATACTGACTACCTGCTCCTGGTTCCAAATCTTTCTTGAGTACTAAGCTATAACCAGTAAGACCTACAGGAAAAAAATTTCCAGAGGGAAATAATTTGGAGACAAAGGCTTTTCTTTCCAGTATTTAAAACTGGAAGCGATCCATTGTACCTCACCAGTGTTTGGGAAGCAGGTGTAAGCTTGTATCTTTAAAAAAAAAAAAAGCTGATATATTTAAAATCCTTAGTTAATGTTCAGAAGGCCCTAGGAACCACCAGAAGCTGTCTAATGTCTGAAATTAAAATGTACTAATGCCATGGGTCTGGCCATTGTTACATCTGGCCACATGTTCATATGTTCACACATTCTACTTGACCCACTGCTGTGACATGGGAAATTCAAACAGAGGGATTTTTAAAAATTTTAGCCTAGATCTTTTGACTATATAGGTATATTTTTAGACTAATGTTAAAATTGACTTTCAGTCCCTGAGCACAAGTCAGCAAGAATCAGCAACCCCAAAGGAAGTTCACACGCAAAGGGAAGCCACTTTTGTATTAAGAATTTGCCGCTGCTGTTTAGCAGTTTTTCACACCGTGGATTATGTATTTCAACATAGCTGGCAATTTCTCATTATAATAGTGAGCTAGCCATCAGTGGTCAGTGTTGGTGAATGTATGAGAAAGGAACAGTCCAAGAAACTTCTGTTTGCCAAAACTCGGCTGCAAAACCTGTTACACTGTCCTTCACACACACCAAATAGGTAAGCCCTGGAGGCATTTCACTATCAAGATTGGCAGAATTTTCCCCTAAAAGGGGTATAAGTTGGCCTGTGGAGCGGGAGGCAGGGAGGGGATTAGCGCACTAGCGGGTGAGGTTTTGTGTGTGCCTTAAATTAATGAGAAAAAGAGATTTCTTTGGCAAAGAGCCAATAGCCTCTGTTCTCATTCTCATTACCTGATGTTTGCTATCCCACAATTAAAAGAGCATGTTCCATTTCCTTTCCTATTGATTATTATCCAGTAATTGAGATGCATGTGTTTTTCCTTTGAAAGGTCATTGATTAACTTTTCTTGTCAACTCTGCATGTGGTCACCTTTGCTTTATTGCTGTTCTTGGTGAGGAATATGAATCCTGAGATCTTTCTTTCACCTATCCTAAAACTTGAGTTATGTCCCTTGATTCTCATGAGCCCAAAGAAAGATTTATTTGTTCTTTTTGTCTCGGGGTTCACACAGCTTGGTGACAAGAAGAATGAACAGAAAAAATTAATGGAATTAGAAAAACAGTATAAGTAATCTTTACTGATAATGATTTATTTATTTTTTTAATCAATAACTCTCTGTGCTAAATGACCTTCTAGAGTACCCACTCAGTACTTAGCTTATCAATCAAGTTTCTTTCATATCATCCAAGGTCCTAACAGGCGCCTAAGGAAAACAGAAAAATGAAAGAACCTTCGTTTCAATGACAAGCACCATCTAGTGGCAGCAGGTGATGAAACCTCCAGATGATAAAAATATCTCCAATAAGAATGAAGATGAAAGTTTTGGAATTGGCAATCCAGGCATTCCTGGTCTTGTATAAGCATGGCACTCTAATCCTAAAACAAGAAGTTTGTATTTAGTAAAATAATGCAACTAATAGGCCATGTGCTGATTATTCAAAGTAAGTAGGGTGCACATCCGACCCACAGATAGGATTGTTACCATAAAGAGTTTTCTCAATCTTTGTGTGACTTTAAATAGTCACACCTCTGCATAAAGACCTCTGTATTTTGCACTTAAAGACCTATGTACTTAAGTTTCCTCAAACATAAAATAAGGGGAGAGATGGCTTGTCACTAGATAATATCTATAAAGCATTTTGTTCAACAGATAGCAGAACCCATAAATATAACTATTATATTTGGGGTATTTTATTGGAAAAGAAAAAAGAGAGATATCATTGAACGTTTATCCTGGAGTTATACAAAATTATAACATTCGTACTCATCTCACTGGGGAGCCTAAACAAAAAGGTGGTAGTAGATAGGTTATATCCTGTCACTACAACCTTGAAAGAATGGTCAGAAATGTTTCTTAATATCGGGTCCTTTGTAAGTCCAGGGCTCATCGGTGGAAGTTTGACAAACATCCAGGATAGAGATTTTCTTTGTGCTGATATTTGTTTTGACTTGCAGTTATTTTGTTATTAAACAATATTGCAACAGAATGATCATTAAAGTTGCCACTCCATAATCAATTTAGTCAGCCCTTCATGATGTATGAGAAAGGAAAGAGGAAATTACTTTTTCTGCTCATCCTGGGACAAGCATGGGATGAAGCTGAAGATAGACATAGAGAGAGAGAGAGAGAGAAATGACTTAAAGACCTCAGTCTTGTCTCACTTAGACTCCAGAAAGTTCATATTCACTCTGACAAATTCAGCCATTGTAGATTATAATGTATATTTATAGTCTATATTCCTTCCTTCAAATCTCAGGTTTAAAAATAACTGTAGCCCCTTTTCATGAGGAGAGAAGAAAGGTGAACACAGTTCTTGCAAGCTGTCAGCATGGCATGAGCGAGGGAAAATAATTTATTTGGTTAAACATGTGACATAAGTTGCTTCACAGCTTAAACTACTAAATTCTCAACCATATCAAACAGCCATTTTTAAAACACATATCTCAGGTCAAATATTAGGAGAGTTTCTAACTTCTAAAAGCAGGAGCCTGTCTCTGTTCATGTTGAGGAAGGCAAGTTATTCAACCTGTCTGGGCCTCAGTTCCCTCAGCAACAAAATCAAAGGGCTTAAGATAATTACAAAGCAAACAATAATTCTAATAGGATACCAGGATATTTTCCTCTAATAAAATTTGAACAATACATTTGTGATAGAGAAATATGCAAATCTTTCAGAAATGGTGTTGACACACGTATTAAAATTACTCTGTTTAATAACCCTTAGGCCAGAGTTTCAGGCTCTTCCTCCTACAGGAATTCTCCCATGGATCAGCACGACACACGACACAGGCCTCTCTGTTTGGAAATGAAGAGGAAAAATTAAATCAAGCTACTAAGCCACTAAGACCTATGCCCCTTGATTAAAAAGATCGGTCTGGTTTTAGTTAAGACAGAGAATTACGTCAGACTTCTCTGCCAGAACCGACTTCCAGGGCCCTTGGACTCTGCTAATCAGGGTGTGTGTTTGTGTGTGTGTGTGTATGACCACACCAGCCACCTCCCAGACACAGAAAGGTGCTTGTTCCTTTGTATCCCACTGGTCTCCCCGCCTCCCGGTGGGTGAATAAGCCTAGATGGCCAGCTGCTCTAAAGTTGCTCTCCCTTTTCTCCTGTGGACCGAGTCACGTGGACACAGCTGTTCCAGTGCGTGGAGACAGGTTTTCTACAGATTAACCAACCACTGGCTCAAACTGGGCAATGACCATTCGTGTCCCACTGGTCTGCTCCCCAGACCAGGCCTGGAAACCCTAGCACCTCGGTCTTGTTGCAAGTATCAAAAATGATTGACACTTCAAGTGCACATCCACCAGACTGATTTCTTTACAGGAAACACTGCAAGATTAAAGTCTGAATATTAAAAGTTGTCTCCTTTTCCCCCCTATCTTGAGGGAAGCAACATTCTGAGGAAATTTGTCCTTTATGGCTTTTCAATATCCCACTGCTGACCAAAGGATGCTCAGTTGTACACAGAACGTGAAACAGGATTGGGTCACCCATTCAGTCCACAAATACTTATTAGGAACCTACTTACTATGTGTTAAGGACTCTTCTAGGTGATGGGTTCCTAGAACAAGTAGACAGAGTTCTTGCCTCATGGAGTTTACAAGTAAACAAATAAATGGACACGATAATTTCCATTCTCTTGGAAGGCAAAATGCTATGAAGTGGTGAATGCTCTGGACAGGGTGCGTAATCATCCCAGTTTACAGTTCCTGTTTAGCCAGTTATCTCTGTGCCATGACAACAGCACTCCCTTTCACTCTCAAAAGAGAGACGGGTGAGAAATTACAGTATTACCCTAACTCTAGAAGAAATAAACCGCAATGAGAGGGCGAGGAAGAGCTGCCTTCCAGGGTGTCTTAGGGAAAGCCCATCTGACCTGGGGAGTCTGAGCACACAGATCTGAATGACAAGACGAATAAATAGGAAAACTTGTAACGGCAACTTGACGGGACAAACGCATCCGACATGGTGCTTTACACACAGTAGGAACTCAGTAATTACTTATAGAATGACTGATTGCATCCACTCTTTTGGGAACATTAAAAATAGAGAGTCTTACTCAACCAGAATATATTTCTATCAAGACAGATTCAGGCTCCACAAATTCCTGAAGACATCACTCTTCTTAAACAACTTTTAGACTACATCTGTATTTATTTGCACGTGCATAAAATATCTCTGGAAGAATAATAAGCAACAAATAGCACTATTTGCCTCCAGGGAGGGGACTAGGTGACTGTAGGGTAAACATGAGAGGACAACTTTTCACTGTATCCTTTGTACTTTTTTGAATTTTGAGCCATGTGGATAGATTTGAATTAAATTTGAATTAAAATATGTAAATAATTCCATTTACCTGCCTAGACCTATTTTTCCATACAACTATATATAGTTGTATATTATATATTATAATATATAATTAACAGAAACCCTTCAGCTGGACAGGAGATTAGTATCCTTTCCAACTATGAAACAGTGGCCACTGCAATGCCAATGGCAGGGCTGGAACGTCTGAGCCCTTTCATAGTTATTGGACGCTGTTCAGTGCTGACAGTGTTTGCTCACTGCCCACCTGGGCTCTATATAAACCACTGTTGTGGGACAAAAAGATCTTCAAAAGTATATTGCTGCTTTTCTTGCACCTGGGCAAATAAAAACAGAGTACAAAGTTTTAAAATAACATTTTATCAGGCATCTTGCTGTACCTTTGATTTTAGCTGTTTGGTTTTCAAAAATGAAAATCTGTTGCCTTTTCCATTATACATGTAATACACTTTCATTATAAAACAGTTGACAACAGAGAGAAATAGATGGAATGACAGTGAGAAATATTCTCTTTCAGAGAAGACTGCTAATATTTTGGCATGTTTCCTTCTTTGCATAATTTAAATTTGTGGTTTACAGTTGATTGATCATATTGTATTTTTAAAAAGCGGTGAGGCTAATTATGAGTAAAGACAATCTCTTTTAAAAGGCACAAAACACAAGTTTTAAGACAGATGGCTAGCAAAAGCAGATGTGAATTTGGCACCATCTTTCTAAACCAAGTTGATGGCTGTTGTGCTCTTATTTCAGCACAATTTTAGAATTTCTCTTTATGAAAATTCATATGGAATAAGCTCTCAAGTGACAGATTCTGCTATCTCGCACTGAAAATATTGATAGCCCCGCTAACAAGAACAACAACAATAATAATAATAGCCAATATCTATGTAGTTGTTACCATGTTCCAGGGACTGTTCTAATTACTTAACATAAATTAACTCATTTAATGTTCATAATAAAACTCTTATTAGTAGTGATATCACTCGCATTAGAAAAAAAAATATGAATACCAGAACTCCATACATTTTCATACACGTCAGCCGTTTCAGGTTTCCACCAAATTTGAAGAAGTTTGGAGGTGAGGATTGGTTTTTCTCTGTGAACTTAAACATCTGATCCAGAAGAGTTAGCTAACTGTCTGGGAAATCCACACAGTCTAACACCGGAATTACATCTACTGCCCCAATTTCAACCGAACCTAACAGAGCGCCTATACACTAATGTCAACACCTGCATAGACTTCTGAGAACTCAGTTACCCAAAACCAGAATTTCTGAAAGTCGAAGACACTATACTTTGGTTTTATTTTCTTTTTTAACATGGCTATTTAAAATGAGATTGTCAGTGGTGTTTTCTTTTAACTTCAACCATAGGTATATGCTTTCTCTCCACAATCATCCCTACAGGGCACACACAGACATACAACATATATGTTTTTGGAAGCCATCAGTAACTTCTCGTGAACAGCAGCACCATGGTATTTGCTTGTACTGTTCCTCCTCGACTTTTTTATTTTTCACATTGAATTAAGTGTGCAAAGGAAATCTTTTTCTTGGTGTTCTGGTAATGTTACTGTTGTTTTGGTATTTAGGCCCTGGGTCTGGTACTAGCAATCTTCATCCCTAAGTTAAGTTTTAAGACTTTTGTCTATGTTTGCCAAAAATTAACAGTTTATCCAGAATTACACAGAAATAGGTGACAACTTTCCTTCAGCAATTCTTAAGTGCTTAAACTTAAAGGCTAGTACTTAGCAAAAATTTGTGAGAAAATACCTGTGTTAGCATATGAAATGGTAAGCCAGAACTGGAAGAGAGGGGTGATTTCCAAATTATTGAAAGGTGAATTCCTTTCCTCTCAATTTTCCATTTGAGGATGTTGGCAACTTTGATCCAGAAAAGTAACCCCAAATCACTTTTCGGTGCTCACATTTCTTCATAGGTTTCGTGATGCCTCGGAACCAATAGCCCGGCATCCTAGTCCAAGGAAGGTATTAAAATGAACCCTAAAGAGGAAGAAAGAATGAAGCAAATGGAACAAAGTAGAAGAAAGAGTGCTAGACAGCTCTCTGCCCTCCAGCCAATGGCCCTCAAATTCTATGACTGCTTCTTTGATTAAATTAAAATATAATAAGTGTTGAGTACTTATTTAACACTTTGTCTATCCTGGCAAGAGTAAAAGACATTCCATTTAGAGAAACAATTATTCAAAAGTTTCTGCTGAAGCTGTAGTTACAATTTGGAATAAAGAGCAGAGTAATCAAGTAGATGGAGGTGATTCTTCAGAGAATACAGAAGAAAGTATTACATACTAGGTACAGTGGTGCTGTCCTAACAAACCGCTTTCACATTCTTGCTTTATCAAAGACCACCAAGCAAGGCAAATGGAAGCATCCAGTGTAATGTTAAAAGATTTTAATCAAATAAATTCAGTGCTGCATTCAATAATAGTTACCATTTGTCAAGAACTTCCTAATCCTCCTGGAAACCTTGTATGATAGCATAAAAATTATCCCTATTTTACAGTTAAGGAAATAGAGGCCCAGAAATGTCAAGTGACCGACCTCAAGTCATACAAGTACCAAAGTTCTAGAGCCAGGGTCCTGAAACTAGTCCTAAGCTCTGCTCTTTCCACTACATCTTGTTTCCTCAGTCTACCCCCAGGAGATATGTGGAGACAGGTGAGATTACACAGTCCCTTGGTCTTTGGTGGAAAAAAGGAGTTTAGGCTCCTTAGCTCCACACTCCTTCCTCCTCACACCCACCCATTTTCGGTCTAAACCTCAAACGAAGCAGGTTAATCTTCCTAAGGCACTGTATTGATTAAGCTCCGTCTCGCCCTAAAAAAAAAAAATTCAAAGTTCTTCATCCATGATGGAATGAAGTCCCAGTTATTTAGCGTGTAGTTAGCGGCCTTTCACAACCTAGTTTCAACCAGCCCTATTTGTTCCTCATCCCATACATAGCTTGATGCTCCGTACAACTCAGACTTCTCACCGTTTCCTAAACATGCATTTTGTTTTCCTGGTCCTGGTTACTTGTTCATGCCAATTTATTTACCAGGAATACCTTTCTTTCCTCCACTTCCCTTTCCACCTATTGAAAGCCTTTTTATTATTTATTTTATTTATTTATTTTTTACTGAGATAGCACTGCTTTATAACACTGTCTACGTTTCAGGTGTACAACTTTATAAATCGACGTCTGTATATACTACAGCAAAAGTCTAGTTTTCATCCATCACCATAAATTGACCTCCTTTACCCATTCACCCTTTTATTTTTCAACATCCAACTAAATTCATAGATCGTCTCGGATTAGTTCAGCACAAAAGACCTCTTCCTCCTCTATACTGATAGCATTTAGATTGTGCCATTTACATGTCACTTAAATGACCTCAATGTAATGAGGCTGTTGGCAGATGTTCCTCATTTCCCCCACAAAACTGTAGGCTCTGTGAAAGTAAGAAATGTGTCTTACACGTTTTTACATTCTTCTTCTCCTCTACTGCAGTCCCACTCATGCAGTAGGCTCTCACCAAAAACTGAATGAATAAGTGAAAGAATGAATAAATGAAGCTTAGGTTTAGTTAACGACAATTACAACTTCAAATATAGTAAGATCCCCCTTAAAAGGTCAGATTGAACCCAAAAAGTACTTGTAAGTTTTTACTTTTCTGTGGCTATTAATGTAAAAATCATCTTTTACATTCAGCCATGGGCTTTAGTAAAATATAGATAAGTTTTCATGAGAAGTTAGACTTAAACATATGACTTCTTGTTTTAAACAATCTTTTATTTACTCATTCAAAAAAAATATGTACGGAATACCTATTATTCACAAGATCCAGCAAAGTACTGAAGAAACAGGGGTGAGCAAGACAGACAAGGCCACTGTCTTCCGGGAGCTTAAATTCTGGTTGGTAAGAGAGGCAATAAACAAGTAAATAAATATATAGAATAATAAGTTCTACTATGGAAATTAATAGGATGATAAAGGACAGAGTAATGAGATGGAATACTTTAGATTGGCTGGTCAAGGAAGGCTTGAGGAGATAACAGCTGACTTTAAATGAGCCAGCCACACAGAAAGCTGTGGGGAAAGCACTCCAGGCAGAGAAAACAACAGGTCCAAAAACTCTTGGGAGTTGAGGAGCAAAAGGAGGCTGGGTGAGGGTGGAGCACAACAGCCAAGGAGAGAGTGGTATGAGATTAGGTTTGGAGAAGAAGGCAGGAGCCAGATCTTGCAGCGTTTTGTAGGTCCAAGAAGGCGTTAAAATCGTATTCTAAGGACAATCAGAAGCTACTAAAGAGTTATAAACAAGGGAATGAAATCATTAAATTTAGGATTTGGGAAGTTCTTTCTTACTACTAAATGGAGAACAGATTGGAGAGGAACTGATGGCTTACATTTGGGGGACAGCACTGAAGATGGAGAGAAGGGGATGACTTTGAGAGGCATTTTAGAGGTAGAACTGCGTGGATTTGACAGTTTAGATGTAAGAGTTGAAAGAACAGGAAAAATAAAGGATGACTCCTAAGTTTTGGCTAGGAAATGGTGCTATTTTCTAAGATGGAGGCACCTGATGGGGATCAAATTTGGAGAAGACAAAAAGCACTGTTTTGATTCGGGAGGAAGACAAAGACACTGTTTTGAACATAATAGGTTTGAGATGCCTTTTAGACATCCAGTTCTAACAACCAACATTGCAAAAAATGTTAACATTTCACAGAACACTTACATTTTCTCAGTTGTGACTCACTTTTTCTTTGGCCAGTGTGGCAGTTTGCATCTCCCAAAAGGATCTCAGCAACATCCTCCTACATCCTCTGCTCCGAAGTGACCTTGCACTGCCTATAAAGAGGTGGGCTCTAATTCCTTTCTCCCTGAATCTGGATGAGCTTTGACCAATAGAACACAGCGGAAGAAAGGCCGTATGGCTTCCAAGGCTGGGTCATAAAAGATGATGCAGCTAGCACTTTGTTTGCTGGAACAGTCATGCTTGGAGCCTTGTGCTGCCATGTAAGAAATCCAATTGTCTTAAGGTTGCCATGCTTGGATCCAAGCCAAGCCACTTGGAGTGGCCACATGGAGAAGCCACCTGTAGCCAGTCCAGTGGGCAGTTCTACTCTCCAGGTCTTCCCAACACAGGCACCAGTCATAAGCGAAGGGTCCTCCAGATGATTCCAGCCCCCAGCACTCAAATCTTCTCACCTGAGATCCTAGACACCATGAAGCAGAGACAGGCCATCTTGCTGTGCCCTGTCCTGACTCACAGAATTCGTGAGCATAATAAAATAATTATTGTTTGCTACTAAATGTTGGGGTAGTTCATTAAGCAGCAATAGTAACCAGATCAACCAGTTAATCAAAGATTTGGGGAATAAGTACATTTAAACTATAATCCTATCAATATGCTGCCTGTACAGTTCAACACTACATTCCAGGGGAGCCTGCAATCCCAAAACAAGATTCTTAAACCCAACATCTGTCATTTTACTTACCTAAATGAAGGCTGAGTAACTGTATTAGTGGGAACTGTGGGACAGACAAGGAATCTGTAATTCAGACATAAATTTGGCACTTAATTCTTCTTGATAGTATTAAGTTTGATAGTAAAGCATATTCAAGTTTGATAAAAGCTAGAGTCAAAAGAAGCCACATTTTTTTTTTATTAATGTTATGATAGATTACAACCTTGTGAGATTTCAGTTGTACATTTTTGTTAGTCATGTTGTGGGTACACCACTTCCCCCTTTGTGCCCTCCCCCCACCCCCCCTTTTCCCTGGTAACCACCGATCAGATCTCCTTATCAATATACTAACTTCCACATATGAGTGGAGTCATATAGAGTTCGTCTTTCTCTGATTGGTTTATTTCGCTTAACATAATACCCTCAAGGTCCATCCACATTGCTGTGAATGGGCCAATTTTGTCTTTTTTTTATGGCTGAGTAGTATTCCATTGTGTATATATACCACATCTTCTTTATCCAATCATCAGTTTCTGGGCATGTAGGTTGGTTCCACGTCTTGGCTATTGTAAATAATGCTGCAACGAACATAGGGGTGCAACGGACTCTTGAGATTTCTGATTTCAGGTTCTTTGGATAGATACCCAGTAATGGGATGGCTGGGTCATAGGGTATTTCTATTTTTAACTTTTTGAGAAATCTCCATACTGTTTTCCATAGTGGCTGTACCAGTTTGCATTCCCACCAACAGTGTATGAGGGTTCCTTTTTCTCCACAACCTCTCCAACATTTGTCGCTCTTGGTTTTGGATGTTTTTGCCAATCTAACGGGTGTAAGGTGATATCTTAGTGTAGTTTTGATTTGCATTTCCCTGATGATTAGCGATGATGAACATCTTTTCATGTGTCTATTGGCCATATTCATATCTTCTTTTGAGAAATGTCTGTTCATGTCCTCTGCCCATTTTTTGATCGGGTTGTTTGTTTTTTTGTTGTTAAGCAGTGTGAGTTCTTTGTATATTATGGAGATTAACCCTTTGTCGGATAAGTGGCTTGTAAATATTTTTTCCCAATTAGTGAGCTGTTTTTTTGTTTCAATCCTGTTTTCCCTTGCCTTGAAGAAGCTCTTTAGTCTGATGAAGTCCCATTTGTTTATTCTTTCTATTGTTTCCCTCAACTGAGGAGTTACGGTGTCCGAAAAGATTCTTTTGAAACTGATGTCAAAGAGTGTACTGCCTATATTCTCTTCCAAAAGACTTATTGTCTCAGGCCTAATCTTTAGGTCTTTGATCCATTTTGAGTTTATTTTGGTGTGTGGTGAAAAAGAATGGTCAATTTTCAATCTTTTGCATGTGGCTGTCCAGTTTTCCCAGCACCATTTGTTGAAGAGACTTTCTTTTCTCCATTGTAGGCCCTCTGCTCCTTTGTCGAAGATTAGCTGTCCATAGATGTGTGGTTTTATCTCTGGGCTTTCAATTCTGTTCCATTGATCTTTGGACCTGTTTTTGTACAAGGACCATGCTGTTTTGATCACTGTAGCTTTGTAGTATGTTTTGAAATCGGGGATTGTGATTCTGCCGGCTTTGTTTTTCTTGCTCAGGATTGCTTTAGCAATTCGCGGTCTTTTGTTGCCCCATGTGAATTTTAGGATTGTTTGTTCAATTTCTGTGAAGAATGTTCTTGGGATTCTGATTGGGATAGCATTGAATCTGTAGATTGCTTTAGGTAGTATGGACATTTTAACTATGTTTATTCTTCCAATCCATGTGCATGGAATGTCTTTCCATCTCTTTATGACATTGTCAATTTCTTTCAAGAAAGTCTTGTAGTTTTCATTGTATAGATCCTTCACTTCCTTGGTTAAGTTTATCCCAAGGTATTTTATTCTTTTCATTGCGATTGTGAATGGGATTGAGTTCTTGAGTTCTTTTTCTGTTAGTTCATTGTTAGTGTATAGAAATGCTACTGATTTATGCACATTAATTTCATACCCTGCTACTTTGCTGTAGTTGTTGATTATTTCTAATAGTTTTTCTATGGATTCTTTGGGGTTTTCTATATATTAGATCATGTCGTCTGCAAACAGCGAGAGTTTTACTTCTTCGTTACTTATTTGGATTCCTTTTATTTCTTTTTCCTGCCGAATTGCTCTGGCCAGCACCTCCAGTACTATGTTGAATAGGAGTGGTGAAAGTGGGCACCCTTGTCTTGTTCCTGTCCTCAGAGGGATAGCTTTCAGTTTTTGTCCATTGAGTATGATGTCAGCTGTGGGTCTGTCATATATGGCCTTTATTATGTTGAGGTGCTTTCCTTCTATACCCATTTTATTGAGGGTTTTTTATCATAAATGGGTGTTGGATCTTGTCGAATGCTTTCTCTGCATCTATTGAGATGATCATGTGGTTTTTGTTTTTCATTTTGTTGATGTAGTGTATCACGTTGATTGACTTGCGGATGTTGAACCATCCCTGTGTTCCTGGTATAAATCCCACTTGATCATGGTGTAAAAAGAAGCCACATTTTAAAGCCCTGATACACATTTCAGATCTTGTGATTTCTTTTACATTCCATACGCAGTTTTCTTGCAGATATCTCTAAGTTCACATGAGTGGAGCTACAAATAGAATAGACTACTTATGAATAAAATTCCTAGGTATGACAGTTGTTAGGGAATTGGAACATAAAGTTGTTTTGTTTTCAGAAACAATCCTCTCTATTTTTTCTTTTCTTAACACTCAATATTTTTTCTTCACCTCTCTTTCAAGAAATGTGAAATAGGAGAATTTGACCTTGGATATTAGGTTATTTCTCTAAAAACAATACCTTGATTTGAAAACTATGTTAACACAATGTACTAAATTTTGAAACTAAATTATTTTCTTAGGAATTAGTACCTGCTATCCTATGAGTGAATAAAGTCAATTTGTTTTGCCTCTACAATGATCAGAAATATGACTGATTACCCTTCATAGGAGTGACTTTAGCAAGTGCAAACAATAACTTACATCCCCCAACAGAGCAGTTGTTTTAGCCACAGCCTCCTGGCTCTGATAACTGTTGGTCTTTGATCATATTTTACTCCTCAGTGAGCCAATAAGTTTTGATTACCCTTGCAGCTTCATAATCAGTATGAGACTTTCAGTCTTTTCTCAGCAAAGTAAATTCAACTCAAGACTCTTGACTCTACTGCTGCCCTCACTATTATGCCCTATGGATAATATCAAAACTGGTGCCCTATTTGGAGTGTTAAGATTCTGGAAGCCGCTTAAAAACAGTAACTACATCTGTGCTTACATTTTTTTTTTTCATTTCTTTCCAAAGAGATAAGCTAACATACTCAGTATTTAGAAGCTTCAAATGTCCTGACTGCCATATGGAAATTTTTACTTTGGGACGTGTGGGGTCATGTCATTTTTTAAATTGTGTACTATAACAACTGTAACAAAAATATTTTTTTGTTCTCTGAAGAGTTTAAATTTAGGGACTTCTTGTATTTCATGATGTATACTCAATAAGAGATAGGATAAGAAATTAGGTTAAACAGGGGTCACCAAACTTTTTCTGTCAAGAGTCAGATGGCAAATATTTTTGGCTGCCAGCCACATATTCTGTCTCAACTACTCAACTCTGCCATTGTTGTGAGAAAGCAGCTGAAGACAATATGCAAATGAGTGAGTATGGCCAGATTTGGCCACAGAGAGCCTCACTTTGCCAACCTCTGGTTGAAACTAAAGGTAGATTACATTAATAAAATATATTGGAATGCAATTGTGTTTATTTATGAAAAAATTTAACTTTCAAGCCTTCTTAGTATGTCTTTATACCTCCGTTTCGTTTGTTGTAGTCTATCCCATGCCTCCTCGCTCAAGCAACCTCGCCTGTTGCAGCCGACTGAGATAAGTTAATTATCTTATTACACTAATGATTGGAATGCTACTAAACTACTCTGGGACACCACTGCAGAAAGAAACAGACCAGAAGACTATATCTAGTATTTTAGAGTTGGAGGGAGGTGTGAAAATACTAGCTCAGATGTTTAGCGATGCATTCTCTTACCTTTCATAGATACATCTAAATTAAAACATGACGGATGTGGCTGCCATGGGGTACACTCCTCAGAGGCGCTATTATCACACACGATGAAGTGAACGCTCCCATTGCACTTAAACTAGACAACATAATAAAACTGGAATGACAAAAATAAGGCCCACACCCTAACCCTTCTCATTAGTAAGCAAAAGTGAAGGAAAATAGTAGATTAAAAGATTAACTTTAGAAGGTATTTAATGGCCTGCCTACTCCTATGACCAAATGATGCATCTGATATGATCAACCTGGGCTGAAATTTTTATTTTCTTCCCAGTTTGTCTTACCACGCACTTTCTAAAGTCATCTCCCTTCTACCTATATGATTCTGATTTCTAGCTCCCTGAGCCCCTAATTTCTGGCAAAGACTGAATCATTACTGGTAAGGAACCATAGAATAATTTTAGGAACATTGTTTTAGTGAAAAATAAAGTTACCAAAAGCAGTATACAACAAAATCAGGACCAACAGAGTAGGTAAAAAAGTAAAAGGAATTGAAATATCAAATAAATATGTTTGATGAGTGCTCGCGGGTCTTGTCTTCCTAACCTTACATAAGGGAATTTTGACCATATATGGTAGCCTTAAAGAATTATTTTCCTTTTCCACTTATCTTTCCAAGTTTTAATACACCTTGATCCAAAATCAAGCACAATTGTAAAATGTTCTTTTATAATATAATCGTTAGTTCTCTCCTGAGCTAATCCATTAAGCCACTTTCCCCTGTGCTCTACATTCATTAGTGATTTCATACGCACTCTCATGAACTATGACTCCATTTCAAAGATAAGGACAAGGGATCAGGGCAATGTCAGCAGGAACCAAACTCAGGTGTTCTGCTGCATAGCCTTGTACTGAGACCAGTAAAAACTGGAATTGTCTGATTAACAATCATGCACTTGCCTGAGCATAGTGGTATCGAACGGGATATAACTGTTCTATTCGTTATAGGAGGACCTGCCTGTGAAGACTACACTTTGTAACAAGAGTGAAACAGAAAAGAGCATGAACTTTGGAGTCAGACCACTCTGGGTTTGAAGTTTGGTTCTCCTGTTTATTCTCTGAGTAACCTCTTATTATGGTGGTGGTGGGCTGTCAGTGCTGGTGGTAGAAGTGGGGGTATTACTAGTAACCATGCAAAGAAAAGACACAATTATAGTGCCAAAATAATTTTAAATAACCATCTCAGTCCATCAAACATATTGAATAGCTTAATCTATATTTTATCTTCCATAGAGTGAGCAAGAATATTACCTCTTCAAAGTGATGTTGATTGAATTAACGTCACTGCTTGGCATGGAAATAAGCACTGGAATAGTCTTCTTTATTGAATTCATCCCCTTATTTCCCATGGAACTGCAAACCTCATTGTAATTCTACATCCAATTAGTAGATAGGAGTGGGAGTATGGTCAGAATTAGAGAAAAGAGGGACAGATCCATTTCTATACCTTTCTTAAACTCTGAGAACAGAATTACATAGTCTATAAGGGAGACATTATTCTTTCCCATTTTATCATGTTGTCTTTTCTTCATCTCTTAAAAAGCCTTAATAACGTTATCCCAACACACAATGTTAAACCTAAAGTCTATAATTGTCTTTTATCACCTGCCACGCTCCTACTCTGTTTTGCTTATTATTCTGAACTTGGTTTTTTGTTCATTCAACAATTTATAGAGTTAATGTGTCAAATACTATGCTTAGTAGTGGGAATAAACAACAGTTCACAAGACAGAATACAGTTCCTGTTTTCATGAAGCTTACTGCAGTGTTCTTATGGAAGATAAACATTAAATAGGTAGACAAGTAGGCAATTTATTAATTACAAATAAGGTTAGACAACAGTTGTCGTTGAAAGAGAATAGATGGAGATCTGCCCTACGGAAGTCTGGTGAGCTATCACCTCTACCCCTAATGGATGGAAACTGGAGACATCTTTCCTATCTCCACATTCCCTGCCACTGACATCATCCCCTCAGTAAAACCCAACAATGGGATATGGATGGTGATGCTTGGGTGGGGCAATAAATGTTCTTGTAGAGTAACTTAATAAAATAATCGTATTGCCACATGATACCTTTCCTCACTCTACAACACTGTACTTGCCTTTAGGGAAATCACACAAATTGTTTATTTAATGCACACTGAGAGGCTTATTTGCTTTGTGGATAAGAGCTCAAGGTGATGTCTCTATCAGAACCCTATAGTTCATTCATGTTTTCATCTTTGTAAGGAAAAGAAAGTCAGGTTGGAAACATCAAAGTCTCTCCTCCTTCTGCCCGTTGATCGACACATCCCACTTCAGTCATAGAACCCTAATCAATACTGTGGAAATATGGTTTCTTTACAATTTTATGCATTCTTAAGATTTTTATATTTGTCTGGAAGGTAAATACTTATCATTGAAAGTACCCTACTTCTCTAAAATATAGATCTTCCTTCAGTGTTAATCAAAGTTTCATCTTTAACATCTAACCAGTATATGAAAGGAGCATGTGCCAGCAAGGATAAATTAGTGGAAAGCCTATTTTTTTTTAATTATATGGATTTTTTTCTTTTGATTCTTAAAATGTGGTAAAAAGAAATATTCCTAGTCACAAACACTGTGTTGCTAGCCTGTGGATATTTTTGTCAAATCGTTTTCATTTATGTACTTTTCTCAGGCCAAAAAGTTTTTTTCATAGCTCCCTCCTTTTTTCTAAGACCCTACCTTTTACCACATCCTTCATCTATACTATCTTCCATCCTATGATACCCCTTAAACTCCATGATATTACATGCCCCTTCCCTCCCCACATTCCTTCCCCCATTTCTAGCTTCCTCTCCTCATTATTCAAGTTGGTTTCTGAATCTATAACATAAATGTTCCCTTGCTTCCAATCTAATTGGTATAGAAATAAAATGGAGTTCCACAGGAGAGCTCAATATATAGAAGGATTACAATTTTATCAGGCACCCAAAAAATGGCATTGAGAAAAATTTGGCATTTTTAACAGCTATCCCTGTGTTCTTGGGGGGTTAAGAAAAAAAAAAAAAAAGGCCTAGCGTTAACACTTACCTGGACACATGTATAAGATAAAACAATGTAGAATGTGTTTAATTCCTTTCAAATAGAGATCATCAAGGAAGAGGGAGTATTGGGTAGTGGTTAAGACTGTCAACTGTAGAATCCAACTACGTGAGTTTAAATCCTGGCACATTCATTATCACCTGCATGCCCTTGGTCAATATTACCTAACTTCTCTGAGTCTCAGTTCCCGCGTTAGTAAAAGGTATCTACTTCATCAAGTTGTTGTGAAAAGTACATGAATTAAATACACAAAAATTGCTTAGAAGGTCTGGTACGTAGGAAGCATTCAATAAATGTTAGCTATTATTATGACAGCATCCAACTTGCAGAAATCCATATCTTTCCTTTCTGAATTCTAATATTATAGAAAATTCAAATCAAACGCATTGGAAAACTACCCTGATTTTCAGATAGGCTTATTGATTACTATTTAGCAATACAGGAGAGTCCTGTGTATATTTTCATTATATAGACACAGATGTATAGTTATACACATACACACACATATAAATATACTAAGACAGATTTCATATCTATATTTTTCTTGTGTGTGTATGTGTGTGAGGAAGATTCACCCTGAGCTAACAACCATTGCCAATCCTCCTCTCTTTTTCACTTAAGGAAGATCAGCCCTGAGCTAACATCTGTGCCAATCTTCCTCTACTTTGTACGTGGGATGCCTTCAGAGCATGGCTGATGAGTAGGGTGGGTCTGCACCCGGGATCCGAACCTTCGAACCCAGTCCACAGGAGGGCTGCACGTGGAACTTTAACCACTTGGCCATGGGGCCAGCTCTCTATATTTTTCTTTTATAATTAAAGTTACATCATTTTATTTAGTTATTTTATTGGTTTTTTTTTTTGTAACAAACCACATATAAAGTGCTGTGAAATCTACGCAGGTGGAAAGACTGGATTTTAAGCTCTCCCAGGTGAAAATAATGGAACATGTTACTTCAGGACTCTCTTCTCCAATTCACATCAGATTTCCCTTTGGATACTTGCAATCTGAAAAGCACACACAAGCTAGCTCATCTCTTGCTGGCCCACCCACACTTTACCCATGCTCTCCCTCTGCCCTGACCCAGAACACCATGGGTGGCAAAAAAGGGATGGAGTTCCAGCAGAATGCCCAGAATCAGGTCCGATGAGGAATCAGAATCTATACTGACATGAGAAGTGCCTGCCAACACCAAATACCCTTCTCAAAGCCAGCTATTCCTTTTTCAGCACATTGCTACCGGCTAAAGGGACTTAGGGAGTTGATGTTTGAAGGGGAGGTACTTTGCCATTCCAAGTAACTGGCTGACGGAAGGTCACCATGGAAACCATCACTTGAATTTTGGTGTATTTAAAACCTCAATCCAGCGTTTAAAATCTGTGGCTTGCCTTTGAGAAACATACTGGTTTTTAAAAAGCTTTGAATAAGTGGGAGCAGGGGATCAGTGGTGTTGATTAGTTTGTTGATTTAGCTAATAAAACTAAACTGTTTTTTTAGGCACAGTAGTTGGTTTCTTTGCCAGTGTAAGCAGAAAATTGGATTCATTGTGTTTAGACATGCCGTTTCACTCAGGTCACAGTTGTACATTCGAAAATCTTTTTATCGTATTTAATATCTATGCAGATGCTGTGTGGCTACATGTTTATATTACTAGTTCCTAAAAAAAAAGAGACACACTGAGTCAAGGATGTGTTTGCCTTACATTCCGATCTTTTAATTGGTTCTTTTCCCATAAACCTAGGTTGTTTGTTTACAGTTTCTTTCTCTTATAAACACCATGGTAACCAGAGAAAGAAAACTTTTCATGAAATCCATTTTTCATTGGATAGTCTGAAAATCGGATTTAAATTCTCAAAATATGGCTTTAAATCAGGTGGGTGCCAGTTTCCCTGATATATAGAGTTTCTTGGTTGGTCTTATTTTCCTCTTCCCACCATTGCCTTCTTTGTTAGAAATACCAGCAAGCATGGAAGCCGGTCCCTGATTCACCACATCTCCCTCCTGGAGGTCTCCCCTTATAATGATTCTTACATGTGTATTGTAATATCCAAAAGGCAGGCACAAAAGGTAAACTGAGGTACACATAATCCAAAGATTAGAAGGTCTTTGAATAATCAAAAATTGGTTCAAAATTTGTACTGAATTAATGTAATTAGAACATTACATATCATTTCAAATTTCCTAATTTCAAAGCTTTGAATTTGTACATTATATTCTATAATGTATGCAAAAGTAGTAAATGCAAAGTCATTCAAATATTGCTCATGATAATTTTTTGTCCTTTTGGTATATGCAAAATCTAGAAAATTCAATTCAAAAATAAACATTCTAACAATTTTGATTCATATCACATAAAAAATATTTTCCAATTACCAGTTTGATCTTGTTACAGACACATAAATACATATTCTATTAATGTGTTTTATATTAATGTCACTTTTATATAAATAAAAGTGATATTCTGATACTCGATTTCTAATGATATGGTGTCATTATACACATGCCTAAATTTGGATTGTCATTATGTCTAATAATTTCTATCATTACTCCAACTTCCTTTTTCTTTAATAGTGTTTTAGCCATAGACACATACTCAACCTTGCTTCAAGAATTCTTACAGATATCAGTTGAACTTCACGATTCAGGTTTCCAGACCTTTCATAATTGCAGGTTGGAATGGTGTATTTACATCTACAGATTAAGGAATAAATAATTAACAATCCGTGAGTAATGCAGCCATAATTATGCTATTTAGACAAATGCTGGGTAGGAATAAGTCGCCTTTCTCAAACATGAAGCATTTTCTTTATGACATGCCATTCTAACTCTCAATTTAGAATAACTAATAAAAATGATTATAAATCACTTTGCAAAAATAAAACTGCTAAGCATGAGCTGAATAAGTACTATTAATTAAAGCTGTTAAGGGCTTGGAGCAAAAAGGAAATGTCGCCTCAGCACTGCTAAAATGAGGCCAAAACTACTGATGATGAAATGCAAGAAATCCATAGGAGAATACTAGTGGTAACAAAGATGGCTTCGCTATAAAGTAAGGCTCATATTGTATCAAGGGCTGTTATTTCTCTTTTGATATGGTATTTTCACATCAGCTGCCTACAGAATCACAATGTGCGTGCTTGTTTGGACAGAAGCCAACTTCTCTCAAGGTATAATTTTACTGTCTTTATACCAATACGTTTGGTCATATCAGAGTTGGTTGTGGTGGAAGTCTATAATTTTAACTTGTAAAATTTGGGAGCATAGTTCGACCAAACACCATGAGGACATACCAAAAACATATCATGTGATGAGGTGTGCACATAGCTGTGCACAGAGTGAAAATACGTCATAGTAATGAAATTTTTGTTAAGGTTACAAATCAAAAAAATACTCACCTCACCCGACTGTGGTCAGGTGTCAAGAAACCTTCGTGAGGTTCACCAAAACCTCCAAACAAGGCATGAGCAGTACAGGCCAAAAGGAAACCTAACTCGCTTCCCACCACCACAGCTGCTTTGGCAGCACTCTGTGGAAATAGATGCCACAGAACTGGCCTGTTTAGACAGTGCATCATCAGCCCACAAGTCCAAAACTGGGCTTTTATGGATAATAGCAAAGAAACATAATAAGGAAGGACAGAATGAGCTCCTTTTTATTAAATTAGTGTGTGAAAAGCCAGAAGAGATCATGTGTATTCTTGTAAATTCTGCACTGACTGACTGCTCTATAAAGAATCATGATGCACAAAGTTTATGCAAGATTATTACCAAGAATACTACCAAGAAATGCAAAGAAATGTTTCCCATACCTGTAATACCAAATGGACTAAAAAAAAAAATCACATATTTATTCTAATTCCTGCACTTAGAATGCCCCCAACTAACTGGATAATTCTGATAAACTCATACGGAGAGATACAGCAGAAATATAGAAGAAATATTTTCATATGGAACTTCTCCTCAATGATGCTACCAGCTCCATATTTTTGGACTGCCTTAAAGATGAGACTAATGGTGTTTATTCTTTATTTGGTTCTTTAATAATTAAACTCTTTTTTTGCAGTCCAAAGTGGAGACACCTTAAGCCAAATTCCATTCAACAGAAACTAGTGCTGTTCCCAGATGGAAGAACCACCTGAAATCCTACAAAATGATTAGAAGGATTCATGAGGAGTCATCTGAGTTGATGGCTTTCAAATTTTTTCAACCACAGACCCACCATACACACACAAACACACACACACACACACAATAATAATAAAAACAAATGTCACAAAGGAGTAATTTCTCTTACCTTATGAAATGCACTCTGATAGTTTCTATTTTATTCTATTTTCCAGTGCTCATTGTGACCCACTAAACTGATTTTCTGATCCACTAGTGAGTTGCAATCCACGGTTTAAAATTTTAGGCCATCCTCCCGCCACTGGCAATTTATAAGAATGTATGAATTATTGATGAAATACAATTTTTTCATTTTGAAAATGATATAAAAAAGACTTATATATTAATCTTTTCCAGAGTATGAATCATCAAATTTTCCTTCACAAATATAATAAATAATTAATGATCAAACAATGGCCAATTCCTTTAATTGGCATAGTTTTGCTTTTTTTCCATTTTTTTTCTTAATCTGTAATATGTACCATTATGACCTTTGTCCTCCTGACTTTGCCACTAATGTATGATAGCATTTCTAATTTACCTCAGAGTGTTAGGACTTAAAATATTTGTGTGTGTGTGTGTGTGTGTCTGTGTCTGTGTGTCTGTGTGTCTGCGTGTGAGGAAGATTGTCCCTGAGTTAACATCTGTGTCAATCTTCCTCTATTTTGTATGTGGGACGCTGCCACAGCATGGTTTGATGAGCAGTGTGTAGGTTCACACCTGGGATTTGAACCCATGAATTCCAGGCCACTGAAGCTTACTTAACCACTATGCCACCAGGCCAGCCCCAGACTTACACGATTTATTATCCTCTTTCTACTTTCCCTTTAACCAAGTCCAAAATACATTTTCATAATGCTTTTCCAATTCTATTAACGCCAATTGTTAACCAACTTACCCAGAATCTTTGTTGATTATACACTGGAGGGCCAGGCGCTCCTGTGATAGTCTTTCCCTGCACTCTCTCTTGTACAAACATCTTCTCTCCTATTTCCTCTAAAATGTATCATTAAACTAAAATTTCAGTTTTTTAGTCACACTAGCCATATTTCAAGTGTTCGACTGCCACATGGGTGGCTTCATACGGCTACTGGCTATTGTATTGGACATTGCAGGATCTCCCCATCTCCCCACAATTAGGAATGAAATAAAATCATATGAAAACAATTTGAGGCATGGACTTTCAAGCAGTAAAATATTTCTCTTCCAACACATCTGATCACACCATAACCCTTCTACCAACATCCTCACATTCCTTTTAGACTTATGAGAAGATAGAAGAAAAACAAAAGAAGAAAAATGAGGAGGGCTGATGGAACAGGCATGGTCAATTAAAGCCAGAGAGAGGATAGCCCCAGAGTACTTAGCAACCTGAAGGACAAAGCAAGCTGCCAAAAGGGGAATTCAGGTCGTGAGCCCCAAAGCATCCCCACCTGCACTTCTCCTGTTCCTATCTCTCTGCACTTATCTGAAGAGTTGCTGGTTAGAAGCAGTTAATGCAATAAGGCAAAGGATTTCAATTTTTAAATTATCTTTTTTGCTAGTCCTGCTGAATGGCAGGAACTTTATAGCATTTTTCAAATTGAATTTACCTTTTCATTTAGGTAACACACTTAACCGAGCTTTCATTCGCCTTCTGTGGACTAAAAAAAAGTTCTGTGTATTTACTGGCTCAGTTCTCTGCCTGCACATGAGGGAATCAGGGTGTTTACATACCACTATTTCTGGCTGAACCTAAACCTTGGTTCCCAGAGGAAGGCAACTTGCAGACCATCTCCATTTATGAGAAGGGCATCTGTTTTCTCAGTCACATCTTACCATATGGCTCTTGGTTCTGCCCAGAACCTAGTGGCTAACTCCCCCCTCCCACCTCAGCCAAACCGGAGTTTGGTTTCTGTTTCCAGATCCTCTCTGTTTCTCTAGGCAACATCACTGTGTACAGAAACGCACTGCTTGGACACTGCGAGGATTGTCAGGGCTCAACGTTTATTTTTGTAACAATACTCAAGATTAACAATATATTTTCTTTTTCAGCCATGAAATTTAAGGTATACTGAAGCATTAAAACAGTTTTATGAACATATACCATAAATAAGTATTCATAAGCAGGTAGAATTAATATTAATAGAATTCACACTTAAATTTATGAACGATTAAGTTAAGCCAGATGGCTAATTGGATTTAGGGGCTCCAGTCGATGGATCAAAAAGTAATGCCATCTTTGAAAATAGGCCAGTAAAACTCTGGCCCCACTCACATTTTCATAGTGATAGGATGAGAAAAGCCATTAATGAACAGCAAATCTCATCCAAACCTATCAGCAGAATTGACAAAACTAGTTCCAAGTTAAGCCTCAGAAAGTAAAACGAGAACATTGCCCCTCTCCCACTTCCATCCATTCGGAGCACAGTGCCTGACATGTGACTGGTGCTTAATAAACATTGGTTGAACTAATAAATAATGAGAAACAGTAGAAAGCACCTCCACACTACGGGTAGTTACAGAATTTCAGACCCACACCTGAAAGAAGTTTAGAGTTCTCCTCCCTAGTTTGATCCAGTAGCTGAAGGAATTTAATGCTCTCACATTCCATATTTTTAATACACAAAATTTAGGACTTCCTGTTCCCTGCTAAAGAAAAGGCGTCTCTTACGTGTATGTTCTTTTTGAACCAACGCCCCTAAATCATACCAGAAGAGAGCCCAGAAAATCATTTAGGGGAGAGAATCTGCATAATTTTTTTCTTACTGTTGAATCTATTTTTAGGCCTTTAGTTTTAAACTAATAATAATCATCATAAAGAGTGCCATCTTCTAAAGAATTAATAGTGAGAAAATTCAAGAAAGAGAATTAGGCCGTTCTGATTAAGCTCACTGAGTTTACGGTACATCTTGCTTCCACTACTTTCTTTAACACCAGCTTTAAGAGTTGAGGCTATTTCTACTCAGGACCTTAGGAGATTCATTCCTTTAGAGGGTCTGGAGACCCAGGTCTCTTTTAGACTGATCCAAGACCTGTTTCACAAGGTCCCAGAAGAGCGCTGAGAAGGGCCAATGGGAAAACTTTAGGCAGAAAAGAGATGTTGACTCAATAGGAAGAAGAGCTTTCCAGTTGTCAGAGCCGTCTATGAAATATAAATATTGGATGCGCTATCTCAGGACCTGGGAAGTCCCCTGTCACTGTTCAGATAGAGGGCAGAGGTAGTGAGGAAGGAAGAAGCCTCTGTCAGCAGTGAGGTCAATGACCTTTAAAGTCCTTTCCAGTCCTAAGGTTCTGTGATTCCATGAGTCTCCTCTGGGCATTCTGAAGTAAGCTTCCAAATCTAGCTACTTACCTGAACTGCAGAAGGCTAGGAGGAATGTGGAAGAAAAAAACAAATCTCTCATTGGTGAGGTCCAGGGCTTTCTTGAGACCAGCGCTAGTTCCCTCTAAAATTCACCGCTTACTGGAAACATTCTACCCTTTCTCATGACAACCAGGCCAGACTAGTACTTTACCAAGCACACGGAATCCAGCCAAAACAAATCCTGCCTCAGAAATGTAGAAAAGAGCTATTTTTCTGGCTATAATGCAGACAGATGCCTGCAATGCCTCTCCAGGCCCCCTCCTCAGAAAAACCCTATCTGAAAAACCACGAGATCCTGCTTGATTTCATTCCCTGTCCTGAAATATGATGTTCCGTGTCATGAGGTTATAAATTAACTTGGTGTTCTGATGATGAACTCCTGGTGTGATTAAGTCAAGCCCCATTTGTTTCCTATTTCCTCTTTTTCCTGCTCTACTCCATCATACGGCACTGGCAGAAAAACCCAAGTCCTTGGTTCATGCAGGGGAGCAGCGGCAAGGAGAAAGGAAGGAAAGCTTCATGTGGTGTGTGGTTTGGTTTCCCACACTTGACTTTGGAATTCCTCCCCCTGACTGCTTATTACTCACTGATTGTCATCAACTGCCAACTCTGAGGAGAGTTGAGGAGATGAGAGGTGAGGAGGATGAAGGAAGGACAGAAAGAGCAGAGGGAGGAGAGAAAGAGTAAACATAAAGGAGGAGGAAGAATAAAGAAATTAAAGAGGAGAAATCTGAAAGGAGAGGACAAGAAAGTCTTCTTGTTAACAACAAAACCCTTGCAGTTGCCAATCCCCCATGTGATTCTCTCTCAAAAAAAAAAAAGATTGGTTACTCCTTTGGAATGCAGGGAGTTGAGTTCATTCTACAGTATTTCCAACTGCTCGCTATCGTCTCCAAGGAGAACATGGGAAGGTGCTGCAAAGAGGCCAAGACTCAGGCAGGTGAATTCCCTGTAACAGGATGCAGCCTCTGCTATAAATGTCATGGATGGACACCTGACACTGGTAACACCACGAGGCACTATCTTCTCCTAAAGCAGAGGGACAGTAAGAACCATGGTTAAGTTTGAATGCCATAGGTGACCAGGAATGTCCCCAGAAAGGTTACCTCAGCAGATTCCAAAACACCTCTCTTTCTCCTCTGTTGTACACATAGTGCTTAAATGCTTCCCACTCTTTTCTATGCATAGTGTTTTGGTTTCACTTTTAATATGTTTATTTTGGTTTTAGCAAAAGGAGGAGGCTGCTCACGAGGCACACTTGTAACTGGCAAATTCACTGAGAAGCTCTGTCCTAGAGCTATATACTCTAACCCCAGGGTATCTTACAGCATTTCTGTGCTTTAGGTCTGACTATAAAGCAATGACTACCTGTAGTTCATGGAGGAAGTTTCCTCACTCCTTTCTGAATAAGACCTGCCCCGCCTACCCCCCACCGCAACACACACACACATATACCCCTCATATAAGTATTTGGGGCCATGTGTTATGCACCTTTGTATTCCCTGCTCCCATGCTTTGGACCTAATAAATTATCAGTGTGTTATTTTATTTTAGTTTAAGCCTTTTGGTTAAAAGATGGAAAAGTTTAGGAAGTAGCTACCTAAACAACAGTATTGTCTTCTTCCTTGTTCACTCTCCTGTTATTCTGCAAACATTGAACCCTGCTTGAGAGCTTTGTTGATCTTTAATACATTTAATTCTCTCCAGTTGAGTTTCCAGTACAGTATATACACAAATGGCTTCATCCTTTCATTCAATATTTATTAAGTACTAATATGTTGCAGATACTGTTCTAGATGCTGAGGATGCAAATGAGGAGGGTAGACAAGGTCCCTGACTTCTTGGAATTAATTACCAGAGGGAAAAACAAAATCCAAATAAAATTTTAAAACTTATTTATGGCAAGGTGGTCAAGAAGACATTTTTGAAGAGGTGAAGATATTTGAGCTGAGCGAGTGCCCAGTGAATTGAGAGAGCAGGCCCGGTGAAGATGTGAGGGAAGAAGAGTCCAAGAGACAAAAAGAGAAGGACAGAAAATCTGAGATGAGACAATCTTGAAATCTTTGATGTCATGTGGTTGGAGCAGCATGAACAAGGGAAAGACCAGCAGAAAATGAGCATAAAAGATCATAAGGGCCTTGCAGACATGGTAAGAGATTTAGATTTTATTCTAAATGTAACAGGACGTCATTCAAGTGTTTTGAGCAAGGAAATTGCATGATCACTTTGGCTAGAGGATTATACTGAAGGAGGGCAAGAGTAGAAGCTGAGGAGTCTTTGCAAAGATCCAGGTGAGAGACAATGGATGACTGGATGTCTTGAACTACTGTGAGAGCAGTGGAGGTGATGAGACATGGTCATATTTCATAAACATTTTGAAAGTAAAATACCGATGGATTGCCATGTTGTGGGGAGGTGAGGAAGAGAGGACTCAAGAATGAGACCTAGGTTTGGGGCCTCAGCAACTTAGTGAAATCTAAATGATGCCATTTAATAAAAGGCAGCAATTGGGGGAAAGGAGGAACAGCTTTGGAGGGAAAATCAAAACAATGTGTTTGTGATATTTCCAACTGGAAATGCAAGGCAATTAAATATAGAAGTCTGGAGATCAAAGAGAAGTCAAATTTTGGAGATACAAATTTGGAAGTCATTAACAGATTAATTTATCACCATTAGATGCTATGATGTGTTCAAAAACAACCAATTTTAAAATAGTTTTACCAGAAAACTCAGGAAAAGAGAAACAGAAAATCAAGCACCCCAACTATCCCAAAAAGAAGCAGTTTAACTTGATGAATTACATGAATCACCACTTCCCTCCCAACTGAATGATCCCCGGTGGTTAAATAGAGGAATATAGACAATCATTGACTCATTGATTTTTTTTCATTCATACCCTTTCCTCTGGCCCCCAAAATATCCCAACAGCCTCCCCTCCCCGCAAAATAGAAAATCCAGTTTCATTGGCAGGCAAGTGTGAATCACTGTGACAAAGGTGGAAGGATACAATCAGTACAGAGAAGAAATCATGTTTGGATAATCTGTGAACTTTGAGATATGCTTGTTCAAGAGAACTTTGCTCACTAACTGTACAGATCCTTGGAGATAATACAAATTGAGTGAGATTCAACAATACGCTGATTTCTCAAACTGGAAGATGGAAGGTCTTGGTGTGCTCTTGGTTGCACCATTCTCCTGCTAAGGACAGACCTTTCCCAAACACCCAAATTGGAGCTTTGTAAGAGAGTTGACACTAACCATGACCATTATCTGATGTGACTGCCATCTGTGATTTATCTTGTTTGCCTGGGCAAGCTTTGGGAAAAAGCCTGGCCTAAAAACTAAATTAATATTTAAAAAAAAGAATTGATTAGTGAGGCAGCTAGGGAATGGATAGTGTTAATATTTTAATAGGAGTGATAACACTGGCCTCCAGAAAAAGTTCACTTATTGACCCCTCTGGCTTCCTTTGATTCTAAGTGATGACTTATACCCTTCATTAATCAACTTAACTACCTGGTTTGTCATTCCAAGGCCATACTGATATAATGCATGAAGTCTGTCTTTTGGAGCCGTGCTATGACCCTGTTAAATATACAAACAAATTTGGCAAATATATCCATGAAGCATTCTTATATTGAAAAACTAACAAGATCTTTTTATTAAAGCCCAATATCAGCAAAACAGCAAATCACCAGGGCATTTTCTCTGTGTCCTAGGAGCCACCTTTGTCAACTAAAGTAAAGCATTGGGGCCTATTTCATGAAATTGCTTTGTAGATGAAACTTCCTATTAAAGTGATTATTTACCTTTAAGCTTTTGAGCAGAACAAGCCAGAAAACGGAGAGTCTTTCTCTGTGTTAACACAACATACCTCAACTGCTGTGCCTTTATTCATGTCTGCTTCTTTTTTCAGATGGAACCAGTGGTTAGAGTTGCCCTCAGAGCTCAAGTTTCCAAGGGGGACAGGTAGCAACCACTTGAGAATTTTCTATCCTAAGATAGTTGAATGTCCAGGAAATATGCAGAAAGCAAATAAGAATGAAGTTGTGGCAGAACCAGGAGCTATTTCTCAGAAGCAATGAAGCTTTGTTCAAGCCATGAGAAAGCTCTAAAAGAGAGGGTAGTTGAAGTATCTTGTGGGTATCTTGAAATCTAGAAGCTTGTAATCATGTTCACTAAATATTATTTGATGAATAAATGAAAAGATCCACACAGGACAAGAAGCTAATCCAGGAAGCATCACTTTCTATACCATAGGAGGAATGCTGAGCAGACTGTTCCGGTGTCCTGGCCAGAGAATAGACTGATGTCTACACAGATAAGTGATCAGAATCAAGAAGTTACACGGATAAGCAATCAGTGGATGATGACTCTTGAGGAGCTAAGGTGCAGGGTGGAGTCTAAGGTGGGGACAGAAGGAAATATGATAGGGATCTAGTTGCCAGAACTTGGGCCTAAGATGGAGGCTTCTATCACAACCATGCTATAGAGTCAGAGCAGAGTCAGCAATAAGATGCCTCTTGGTCAAGGCTGATATTCTCCTTGATTAGAGTGGAGTCTAGCCCAGAGTCTGAGCCAGATCTAAGCTTAAATTGGAGATTTACTCCAACTCAGCGAATTAGTGGATGAACTGGTAAGTGAGCCAGATTGGTCATTCCACCATCTTCCTCTCAGGGGTTCCTGAGCTAGTTTTATGAGAAGGAGCTACCAGGACATAGTGATCTCTCTTCTTTGGCCAAGAGTAAGAGCATAGGCTTTGGATTCAGACGAAAGTTTCAGCTTCCTCATGTATTAGCTAACAGTAACCCGGTGATGGTAACATAGCCTTTCCATATGTAAAGCATGTAATGTGCTTAATGCTGTGTCAGACTTCCACTAAGTTACACAAAAAATGCTAGTGTGGTTGTTGTTATTGTTATTATTTCAGAAATTATAGAGGGCTTAGTACATGCAAGACATATCATCTCATTTAGCCCACTCAACATCCTTCGAGGTAGGTACTATTGTTACCACATATTTCTGAATGAAAAAAGTGAGACCCCAAGAGATTATATAACTTGTCCAAGATTACACAATTAGTACAGGAAGAACTGGTGTTTCAAACCAGTTTGTATGACAGCAGAACCTTTGCTCTTACAATATACTGATCCTTGAAAGTATAAAATCATAATCAAGTCTTGAGTCCACTTTGGAATCTCAGACGGCCCCTCCCCAGTGACTCCTCAAAGGATGATATACATCACATATGGGGTTTATAGGCGACCCCACCCTAACACTGATTCTTCAGCCATTACCAAAGGGCAATAATTAGCTCTGCTCTAATCTGTTCCAAGTGGCTGGAGAACTTCTGGCTCTCTCTCAAGAGAACTCAAAACATACATTCCCGTGTAAGATTAGTGAGAAAAGTATTCAGCTATGCATGAGGGTTGTTCTCTAACTATAACGGGCTTGAATCCAGTTCTGCTGGTCTCTAGGTCATCAAAGGCATGCTTAGTATTGAGTTCCATAGCCCCAGAGCACCCCAGCTAAAAGCCCTAGGATGAGATTAATGCTGGATTCAGAGGCATTAAAACAGGGTTGTGATGAACACCTGAGCCTGTGCTCACAGACACCTTGGCTGTACTAGGTTCTAAAGCTCCCCATCCATAGGGACAGGACTATAGATAAGAAAAGGAGGCTCAAGATCTTATAGTCCCCCTCCTGCCTGTCTCTGCAGCACTCTGAAGCTCTAGGAGAGAAGCTCCGAGGGTTTGCAAACTGAATCAGAACAACACCAAGGTC
Organism: Equus asinus; assembly: GCF_041296235.1. Taxonomy (NCBI): domain Eukaryota; kingdom Metazoa; phylum Chordata; class Mammalia; order Perissodactyla; family Equidae; genus Equus; species Equus asinus. The sequence continues at coordinate 106,164,431 of NC_091792.1, forward strand.
CGAGGGTCTCAGTTGAGTCCAAAGTACTAAGTCCTTTCAGGAGCCTGGCTAGGCTGGGCTTCAACAACTCAACAATTCAAAGAAGACAAACATTCACCTCTGGGATCTAGTGAAGATATTTGAGCCATATAAAAGAGCAACTTTATTACTCTGTAGTTACTTATAGGCTTATTGGAGCTCAGCAGTGGACTTCCAGTAACCATAATCCCCAGCAAGCATGAGCATGGTCCAGCACCTCATGTCACCCCCTTCAGTAAAGGCTCTATCACTCTTGGAGCTGGAGACCTCAGCCTCTGCTGCACACAAAGGAGACAAAGCTTGCTGGCATTACTGGGACCTGTCTAAAATTCACCACTAAGCTCTCTAGGCATCACCCTTTTCCGTACTGGGGAAATAGGACTAGAATCCACAGTAACTGACTCAGCCTACGAGGCAGCGCAGCCGTCAGAGGCTTTGCAGAATACCAGGGAATCAGAAACGAGGAACTGCTGAAGTTTCCAACAGCACTACTGGAGCCTCTCAGCCATGCTAAGGACAGCAACAGAGTAGAAAATTCCTGGCCTCTGGGGCTTCCATTCAAAGTAATACAATCCAGTGTTGTGTTGAGTGAGTATTCTCAATCAGTCGTATTGAGAGGCTGGGAAAGCAAGTGGTGGGAGAGGTACACAAAGCAGATGGCAGGGTCTAGTTTTAATGGAGCAAAGTTTAGAACAGTATTTAGGCCCCAGAAAGAAGATACAGAAACAATATTTTTTTCCTCCTCCTCCAAGGAACAGCTTTCTCCCCTTACAGGGAAGCTGCTGCAGATGACAAGCATCATAAGTACCACAGTCAGGGCTCAGGCCACTGTGTAGTCTAATTTGGACCTGGGTAGACAGCAGCATAAGCAAGACGAGAAGAATGGTCTAGTAACACACATTGAACAGACCTGCACTGTCACAGGAGAATACACCCATGCCCCCAATAGTCTGAGTGTATAGTTTGAAGAAGCCATGCTAACCTTTAAATGTCCTTGAAGCCTTGTCTTTTACCTTAAATATTCAATAGAACATATTTTATTCCATAACATATTTACATGTGCTTTTATAGAAAAGCTTTTATATAAAAAATAATCATTGAAATGAGAATTTTTTAATCAATATTTTGGAGTAAAATCAATTTTCAGGGAAGATGATTCATGTTTTTCTCTTGCAACTCCCCACACTCCTTGGCATACTGTTCCATATAACTAGGTGTATTCAGGCTTCTGTTTGAGAGTCAGGCAGCCTCCAGAAGACTTCATGGGGGAAATTAATGGTTGTGCCCACAAGGCAGAGAAAAGCATTCGGTAGCTGCCATGACGACAAAGTTTGTAGAGAAGGACTTCAGTCCTTGGAAGTTCTAGCAAGAGGAAAGCAGGACACTAAAACTTTGAGGAATGAGGGTGTCAAGTTAAGAATGCGGGTATCAAGGTAAGCACGGCCACTAGAGTCAGGGAAGGAAACTGGGAGACTACTACATTGGTAGCTCCCAGTGAATCACACCTCCTCATATTCACATGCATGTGTAGCCCCTCCCCTTGAATTTGAGCTTCCCTGAGACCTGGCAGAAGAGATGCTGTGCTACATCTAGGACTAAGCCTCCAAAAGGTCTGCAGCTTCTGCTTTTGCACTCTGCGGGAACCTGTCAACATGGAAGAAACCTGACGACCCTGGACTACTTTGCAGGGAGGAAGCCCAGAAGTTCCCACTTGTCCTACCAACAAGTAAAAAACTGAACAGACTGAAAAACCGACAACTCTTCTTGGATCCATGGGAGAGGGAAAAACACAGGGCGAACTACTGCCCCCAGGATTGGAGAGACCAACAGGAGAAAATGGAGAATAACAATTTACTGGAGCGGAGACTCCCAGGCAGATAGCACCAGGGAACCAGCACCTGGCTAGGAAAACCTGAGCTGTAATTGAGGAATTGCTGGAGGCTCAGGGTGGACAACTCTGAGAGTTAAAGACTCTAGGAGGACCCAGTTATAGGGGGCCCCCATGATATTGTGAAAGTTACCTCCAAGAGCTCAACCAGATTCCCATAGTAAATATAGGAGAAAAAACTCCTGTTTCCCACAAGCAGAGGGGAAAAGGAACCATTTGGAAATAGCCAGAGCACTCTGTTTTTTTCTTTTCTTTTCTTTTCTTTTCTATTTTGAGGAAGATTAGTCTGAGCTAACATTTGCCACAAATCCTCCTCTTTTTTTGCTGAGGAAGACTGGCCCTGAGCTAACACACATGCCCATCTTCCTCTACTTTGTATGTGGGACACCTGCCACAGCATGGCTTGACAAGCTGTGCATAGGTCCACACCCGGGATCCTAACTGGTGAACCCCGGGCCACCAAAGCAGAACGTGTAAACTTAACTGCTTCACCACCAGGACAGCCCTCACTCTGTTTTTCTTAATAAGACCTGCCCTCAGGGGAGACCAACACACGAGAACCTATCCTGCTGGGATATTATCAGTGCCTAACTGACTTGGGGGAAGGGAAATACCCAAATCCAGCCCACTCTAGCCATCTTGTCTCACTGAAAAAAAAGCTGAGAAACGCTTGTGAAGTTCACAGTCCAGAGGCACAGGCTCACTAAAAGACTGGACCTAACCATACAACTACAGAATGTTTCCCTTCCCCTTCGCCTCACCGCCACATTACTAAAGTCTATGTACAGCAGTTCCTTTTACCTGGCACATCATGCCCAGCTATCAAGAAAAAATTACAAAGCATACCAAAAGGTGGAAAATAACTTTAAAGAGACAGAGTAGTCATCAGAAACAGACAGGGCAAGGATGTTTGAATTATTAGACAAGGAATTTAAAACAGCTATGATCAATATGCTAAGGGTTCTAATGGATAAAGTAGACACCACGCAAGAACAGATGGGCAATGTGAGCAGAGAGATGGAAATCCTAAGAACCAAAAGAAATGCTAGAGATAGAAAACACTGTAACAGAAAAGAATAATAACTTTGATGGGCTTATTAGTAGATTGGACATAGTTGAGGAAAGAATCTCTGAGCTTGAGGATATATCAATAGAATCCTCGAAGACCAAAAAGCAAAGAGAACAAAGAGTGGAGATCATAAGCAAATAAATGATTGTTGTTTAAACCACTGCATTGTGGGGAGAATAGACAACAGAAACACTCTGTGAAGGTTTAGCCTCAAAGAGCTATCATGGAACTAAAGTCCAAGTGGGACCTTGAGAAGATGTCTTGATGCTTCCCCTGCTACTAACCTAAGGCTCCTAAAATTCTCCCTGAGGAATCCAAGGACAGAGAACTAGAAAGGGCTCTAGTGCTTTCACTCATTTCCAAATTAAAATGAAAATATCCCAAATTTCCACAAACATGGCAATGGTAAACATGGAAATTCACCAAGTGCACTTACATTAACTGATATGCAATGCAAATCAATAGCCTTGTCTATTCCCATGGCATTCAGAGCTTGCTAGTTCCCACCACATTCTCTGCATGTCCATCTACATTGAGATGGTCTTGAGCTGTCTCTCTGTCTTGCCTACGCAGTGTCCGACACAGTGATACACACATGCAGGTACTTAATATCACACAGAAGACAATTGTAGCAGAGACTATGATTTCTGGATTGTTTGGGGTGAGTCAACACCAGCTGTGAAGCAACAATGGAAAAGGATGTACAACTCAAAAATTCCAACTAGGCACACAACTGGTAAAGCTACATGGGGCAAGACATGATGACTTTCTCTTCCTCTTATTATGTAATACCTGTAAGAAACTGCAAAAAGATAACAGTCATCAAGCTTCCTATTATGGAATGCAAAGCTTTGGAGGAAATCAGCAAGATCTGCCTAACCCCCTGCATCCAGGCATAACCAAACCCACTCTCCAGCCTTGCTATACAAACCACTTCAAGAAAAGCATAGGTACTATCCAGGAGGTAGCATCCATCCAGCTGAACCTGCTATAAATGCTAAAACCAACAGGAGACTCAGCCACAGGATGCCACTTCTATTTCCATGGAAATAGACAGGCTTTGGACAAATTCAAAGTACATGCTTAAAAATAATTTTACAGCTTCTTTTTAGCCGGGACACACCATCAGCTGATATACATTTTAGAGCCCCTGTCGACATGTGTCTAGAGAAGGGGCGGATTAATAATAGCTTACATTTCTATAGTGCTTTTCATCCCAAAGGATCTCAAACAAGGGAAACAAGCTGAATCTTTTCTCCTTGTTTAAAGGAAAAACCCTGGTGAATTTCAAAGCAATCCTAAACACTAGAACTAATTACAAAGAAATTCACTTTTTTTTAATGTGTCAAGACATAATTATTATTTTTTAAAACTTAAATAGTATCCACGTTGCTCCTGAGAGCTCACAAAGAAATGCCGCCATCACCATCTCAGAAGGCTATCATCTCTTTCCAACAAAGACAACAGTTGCAGTGCCAGGAGATTTAGAGACATTATGGGTGACGAGATAAAAATAATAATAATAATTAACAATTGCACAGGAAGCTCCATCTGGAGTGTCTGATAACACAGTAGGAGATGGATACAGATGGGAAAAGGTGGGTGGCACAGGGTAGAGCTTGTCCTGATCTCATGGGCTTGGGACCCCAGACACACTCAGATTAGTGTAGGTTTGGTTCTTTCCACTCCCTGTGATTCAAATGGAACTAGCCAGGCCAGAGCCAGTATGTTTTACCAGTGTCCAGAAAATCTGGGCTCTAGATCACAGTACTATTCTGTCTGGCATCATGGCAAGGTCAATAATACATTTACCGGTGCTTGATAATCCTAGATTAATATAGCTTTTCATTCTCTAAAGCACAGATTCTTTCTTATCTTTAACCCAAAAAACTTGCATATACTTCCACATAGTAATTCCAGGCACAATGCTGCTTATTCTGAGCTTTTTACTCTGATTGGCAGCTAATTAGAACCTTGAGATGCTGGCAGGTGTCAAGATGAAGAGACATCTTGTAAACCCAGTTACAGCACAGACAATGGCTTTTTAATAATCTGTTTAAGTCATGCAGTTCTCAACTATCTCACGCTTTTAAGATAAGTAGTTACTTGATCCTGGACGACTGCTGAGCGAGGAGGACCTCTGCTGTTAAAAAAGAACCAGCATCTTTGGAGGGACAGTGAAAGTGCACTTTCAAAAATGCCAAACAGAAAGGAGCAACCACAAGATACTCAAAAAGGCAACAGGATTTCTTTTTATCAATTTGTTTTCTTTCTACGGAGATGCCAAACTGGCATGAGATGGACAGAAACACCTCCCTCCCATCTGCCATTGTTAGCGAACATGATCTTATGATGAATAAGGCAGAAAAGTAAGTTGTTGAGAAGATAAAATTATCTCATTTGGGAAGGAATATATTAATCACGTTGTGACTCTAAATAAAGCCATTCTTTCCCTTTAGTGTCATAGTTTGAGATTCTAGTGTATAGCACTTGATATTCATCACGAGGACTATATTAGCATGGGAGAGATGTGTAAAGGGGAGAACTTTCTCCCACTGTGTCACTGGGAAGGAAAAGGCTGTCATTATGACTGCCTTCACACACACCCTCTCCCCACAGAGGGTTTTGTGAACTCCAAAGATATCTCCCCTCAACTTGATTTTTTCCAAAAAAGGTATTGATTCCACAAATGTTCACAGAGCGTCTACTATTTGCATAGACTTCTATTAAGTGCTGGGGGGATACAAAAGTATGAGAGAGGTTTTGTCTTTGAGAAGCTGCAAAGACAAGGTAGATATGCACTAAAACAAATAATACAGTTACAGAGGTGCCATCAAGTATGCTATCACAGTGCTAAGAGCATCATAAAAATAGCAAGTACTATCCAGTTAACAAAATGAAAGAACTCTGAAAAATTAAGAAGTCAAGTGTGTCTTTGAAGAACAGTTCCTTGAAGATAGATAAGAGCTGAGTTAGCCAGAAGAAAAGGGGGTATTCCAAGATGGAAGTTGGGGTAGGATTTACTCGGGTATTGACACTAGGATAGGAATATAAACACTTGTTTTAGGCACTGGGACTGATTCAGGCTAGCTAAAGAGATGGGGTCCTTTGGGGTCAAATTTTGAGGTTCCTCAACGCCTAATTCAGTGATACCCAAATATTTTGGATTGTGCATCCTATTATTCAATATTTTTGAGCACACCCCGCATATGTATGTGTGTGCATACGTATATACATATACACATATGTATGTATATACATACTACGTGTACAACAAATTGATATATTATGGACTTTATATAACATTTTAATGAAAATACAATTTAATACACTTTTTTAAATCTTTGAATAGCACTTAGCAATTGAAAATCTGGCTCTACCTTTATTAATTATGTCAATAGTTGATTTTAGTGGCTGATATAGGTGGCAAAAGATATATGAGTGGTTTTTTTTTTCACTTTTAAATAAGGAAAGAATCTCAAGAGAATATATCAAGTTTAGCAACATTCTATATTTTACTGTGTCAAATACCTTTAAACACCATTAAAATATTTTTGTTTTCTGAAGATAGAGACAAATTTACTATGAAGCTAATGAAGCTTAAGTTCAGGACCCCTCAACTGCATGAGCGTCTCCCCTGGAACGTATCCACAAGATCCTATGTTTCTGTACAGGTGGCAGAGGTGAGACAAAGGTAAGATATTTTGAGCACAACTAAGACTGGTATTTCTTTCCACTCTGACTTCCTTCATGTTAGATGGGGCATAAGTGGCTGCAAGCATTTTTGGGATCTGAATAAGGGGAAGTAGAGTTAGGAGCACATTTAGCTTGGCTTTAGTGGAATATATTTACATGGTTCTTAGGCTCATCCATGTGTACTTAGGTTACCACTAGCCTTCCCAGTAGAAGATGCCTTCCAGAAATACTCCTGCCCACTGTACTGACTCATGTGTGGTTGTGAGATGAAGGTGAAATTTGAATGTGTTCTATGGTATGCAGGGCCCAAAACACACGGAAGTGGAAGAGAAACAAGGTTTGCAATTATGGAACCAGAAGCTAGTCTGTAGAAAATTCTTCCAGTCACCAGATATGTAAGATTATAAGCAAAGGATTTGGTTCTCAATGGAAATTCTCTGTTGTCGTCATATTCGATTTTAAATAAATCATAGATTTTTTTAGTTTTATTTTTTATTAAATTCACATGAAACAGAATTTATCTTAATTCCTTTGTTTGTAAGGCACAAACCTAAAACAATACCACAGTCAATGAGTATGTCTGTGCGTGAAGTCACATATTTTACGTACCGCAGCTCTGAGAGCACATCTTACCATGTCTCATGTATCTTGTCCTGATGAAATCTGGCAATTCCAGATAAAGTGGCACACAAAATTGCCACCAATGTAGCAAAATAAAGAAAGAACAAGTGTTCCTATGACAGAACTCTTATACATGTTTAAGTCAAAATATACAGCATAAGAATAATTTGGTTATACAATTATGTAACTCAGTACAACACAAGAACATGTTTTAAATGCACTTGAATTTGCTCTGATTAATTAGTATTGTTAGTTCAAAGAGCATTTAAAGTTAGTCTTGCATGGTAAGATACGCACCTTCCAAAAATCTTACAGTTCAAATTTAAACATGATGGAGATTTCCCCAAATTTGACTAGAATCCTAAAAATCTATATAACACTATTAAAAGCAAATTATTATCAATAATAAAAAACAAATTTTGATCAGTCATGCTAAAGGAAAGTATGAATTTTTCTGTTTTGTCTTTAGAAAACACTACAAAGTAATTGTCATATGAAGAGGTGCTCAAAGAAGATGCAGCTAAAAAAATATAGGAAAAAGGTATTATAGAGGCACGCCAGCAGTTCATTTATAAAAACTTTGTTATTTTTCTGGATCTTGTGTTGTTTGTGGTACTTCCTCCTTTTCGGGATGAGTAATCTCTTGTGATTTCTTTTCTCATTCTAAATAAATGTTCACTTTCACATTTGATTTTGCATTTTCAATTTTATATTTTTTCTCTTAAAGAGGGCTCCAAAACCAACTCAGGTTCAGGCTCCACAAAACTTGAATATGTCCTTTTTAGGCGATCAGTTTACAAATGTCTTGCTAATTTAACGGCTTCATACTATACCATCACTAACTAAAATCTCAAGAATAATATTCACTTAAAGTGAGATGTATTATTAAATACAAGAACACGGATGCACATTTCAAATTGACATTTCAGTAATTTTGAATCATTTTGACCAAATTCTTGTCAGGCCTGATTAGTTGTATTAATTCTACTGCATAATGTGGCTTACAAAGCATTTACACTAAGAATAGAAGTAACAGCTTGGCCTTTTTTGTTGATACCTTACACTAGCAGTTACTATTCTCTTCAATCTGTGATTTCTCTCCTGAAATCTTTTTTTTGAGGAAGATGAGCCCTGAGCTAACTGCTGCCAATCCTCCTCTATTTGCTGAGGAAGACTGGCCCTGAGCTAACATCCGTGCCCATCTTCCTCTACTTTATATGTGGGACGCCTGCCACAGCGTGGCTTGACAAGCAGCGCCATGTCCACACCTGGGATCTGAACCGGCAAACACTGGGCTGCTGGAGCAGAACGTGCACACTTAACCGCTGTGCCACCGGGATGGCCCTCCTGAAATCTTTTTAAGCTATGTGCCCATTCATGAAACCATACAATCAATAAGTCCGTAACTAGTTGCATCTAAATAGAAAAACATCACAATATGCTTGAAGCAAAAAAATGACAGTACCACTACTATATTCTAATTACTCTGAAACTTCAACTATTATTTTAAGATACTCAGGTACCATGAGTGACGTGATCATTTGACAGACAGTCTGAAGGGCAGTTCCTTTGTCAATCTGTATATGAGACATTAGCAAAGTTCAATTTTTCTTTTTTTACTTAAAAATATGTATAATTGTTTATATAAAGTAGAAACAGGAATAAAAAGTTCTGCTACATTCTTCCATCTTCCAATGCATTGTCTTTCACATTCTTTGGGTATACCCACATCACTTTGGAGATTACTGGCCTAGTTAGTGAGCATGAATTTAGAAAAAAAGAAACCACTGAAGATTTTTGAGCCAGAAAGAGACATTAAAGCAATATTTTTGGAAAATGAGGTTAGCAATGCTATTCAAGATGGATTGAACAGAGTTTGGAAGTAGAAAGATGAGTTAGGATGCCAGTACAATAATCCAAAAATGAGGTGATATAAATAAAAATTAGTAGTGTGGAAATGAGAATGAGAAAGAAGAAACAAAAACAACTCACCCGATGAAAGAAGTATGAGCAGAATTTACAATGCACTCATTTGCCAGACAGGTTTTGAAGGTTTAGGACATTTGGTTGAATGGTGTTTGTCCTGTGGTTACATCATATATCAAATTACCAGACTGCCTGTATGCCCTCTGGGAAAGCAGAGTGTTAACGGGCGACAATTACACAGATAAACATACCAGAGAAATTAAAGCAGTGCACATAAACATATGGGATTCAGCTGCCTAATTAAAATCCTAGTGAGCCAACAATGGCCTAAAACTACAAGAGTTCAGTGACTGCCAGAAGAAAGCAGCAAATTAGACAAAGTGGAAACATGCTAAATTCGTCCCAAGTGACACTCTCAATTAAAAATTAGCAAAACTTTAAACACCAGTTAAAACCAGCTCAGTCAGAAATAGCCAAAGGTTATATCAAATTTTAGATCTTTAGAATGATTGATGCAAAAGATCCCCAAACAGTGAACTAGACCATTTTCCTTATTGATAGACCAGAGCAGTAAACCAGACAGCACAGAATGAGGAAGAATGCCATCTCACACTATTTTAAAATGTCTATATTATTAAACCACTTTTTTAACACTTACAGTTATTTTATTTTTGTTAAATTTTTTTAATGAGTATATACCCAGGGTTAAATATTAAATGAAAGGCTTCTAATAAAAGCTTTGTCCCGCCCTACAACCACTCACCTCCCAATCCTTCTCCCTATAATCAGATTTAAATAATTTAGTGATTATGTAAAAGTCTTTAGAAAAACTGTTTTTTCACTGAACACCTTTAGCCATTATATTTTTGCTTTATGCTATGAGAAATGAAGATTTACCTATTTTATACCACTTCCAACCTCATTTTCCCCAATCCACCCAATAGCACTGCATCCAGTGGTATGTTGGAGCCCACTTGTGCCAGATGGCAAGAACCAATTGTTTTAGGACTTTTGCGAGCCAATTGTTAAACGTAACCATTATTAAAAATTAAATTATACAAACATAAATAAATTATATTAAAAACAAATGTAAATACTCAAAACTTATACCTCCTAATTATGTTACTACATTTTACTATCGTCTACCCTGTTGAGGCTACTTACATTTATTGTACGTGTATGGGAGAAATACTATCTAGTGCTATGTTGCTACACATATCTTCCCAATTCTGTGGTCAGTGAAATCACATTAATAGCATGACATTGACTAAGATGGGAGTATTTCACCACAGAAATCAGCAGATGTCATAAATCTGGGCTTGATTTATCAGTTGGTTGATTGTCTAGACTTTAGGCTCAGGAAAATAATGGATAAAATTTAATAATTTAAATAAAACTTAAAAATGTGTTGTGTTTATACCCATTACATTGTGAATAGAACAAAAAAATGAGGGAATATTTTTCCGTTATTCAAAAAATATTATTCAGGGGCCAGCCCCATGGCATAGCGGTTAAGTTCGGCATACTTTGCTTCAGTGGCCTGGGTTCAGATCCTGGGCACAGACCTACACCACTCATCAGCTATGCTGTGGCAGTGACCCACAAATAAAGTGAAGGAAGATTGGCACAGGTGTTAGCTCAGGGCTAATCTTCCTCAGCAAAAAAAAGAAAATTCATTTCAGCAAAGAAGTTGCTCATGTCATTGGCAAATGAGTGAAGTTCTTACATATGTCTTCCTCGTTTCACTTTTTTCTTGCTTCTTAAGGTAAACGAAAATTCAACTAACATTCATATCAGAAGTATGTTAATTTGTTAGCTGCAACCTAGGTTGGCTATGGTCCCAAGAATTCAGGAAAAATCAACAAAAGGAATATGTGAGAATCAATTTCTTTATGGAATTTACAATAAAGAATTTTGTATATTTTATTATTAATTGTAAATCATGGACTATATAGCCTTTGTATGAGTAAAATTTGTAATAAATATATGTATGCAAATATGTGTGCTTTTTCTTTGGTGGGGAAGATTGGCCCTGAGCTAACATCTGTGCCAATATTCCTCTATTTTGTATGTGGGTCACCACCACAGCATGGCTTGATGAGCAGAGCACAGATCTGCGCCTGGGATCTGAACTGCAAACCCCATGCTGCTAGAGACGAGTGTGCAAACTTAACCACTAGACCACCAGCCCAGCCTCAATATGAGCATTTTTAGACAGCTATTTATTAAACATTTACCAGCACATTACTGGTTATACAATTATTTGTATTAAGTTGATAAACAAGATTTGCATAATATGATCATATAAATGTTGTTCACTGAAGAGATAGATATGTTTTCTTTCTTGCATAAATGCTTCTCCTTAAGTTTCTACTTGCCTTTCTTTTCTCCTTGTAGAATCTTTATCATAATAATTTTCCATTTTTATTTCTAAAAACTCTATCATATCAGTAATACTATGGAGTCTTTTACAGGTGTGTAGAGAAAAAAGTCCCTCCCTCAGCCCTCTGGCATCTTACTACAATTTGATCACATTCTAGGCCTCTGGCACAGGAGTCATCCTGGGGCTTTACTGACCTTTCTTTAGTTTTTTATATCTTAAACCTTCTTTCTTAAGTTTCTTGTTTTACCAGAACATATCCTCGACAAATTTCTTAAGAAAGAGTATATGGAAGGTAAACTTATTGAGCCCTTGTGCATCTTAAAAAGTCTTCATTCTATGCCAGTTTTATGGACAGTTAGGTTAGGTATAAATTCTAGGTTTGAAATTATTTTCTCTCAAATTTTAGAGTTATTCCTGTGTTCTCTTCTAACAATCAGTGTTGCTTTGAGAAATTCAGTGATATTCTGAGTATTTCCTCTTTGAAAATAGTCTAAATTTTCTCTTGGGAAGCTTTTAGATTTTTCTCTTTCTCCCTAGCATATTGCAATGTAATAATTATGTGTCTTGATATGTTTTTTTTTAATTTTAACTGTAACTTTTTTTAATTGAGGTTATGATAGTTTACAAAATTGCGAAATTTCATTTGTACATTACTATTTGTCAGCCATATTATAGGTGCACCCCTTCACTCTTTGTGCCCACCCCCCACCCTCCTTCCCCCTGGTAACCACTAAATAGTTCTCTTTGTTCATGTGTTTGTTTATCTTCCGCATATGAGTGAAATCATACAGGGTTTGTCTTTCTCTATCTGGCTTATTTCACTTAACAGAAGACCCTCAAGGTCCATCCATGTTGTTGTGAATGGGGTGAGGTTGCCATTTTTTATGGCTCAGTAGTATTCCATTGTGTGTATATATCATATGCCATATCTTCTGTATCCAATCATCAGTTGATGGGCATTTAGGTTGCTTCCATGTCTTGGCTATTGTGAATAATGCTGCAATGAACACAGGGGTGCCTAAGTCTCTTTGAATTGCTGATTTCAAGTTCTTTGGATAGACACCCAGTAGTGGGATGGCTGGATCATATAGTATTTCTATTTTCAGTTTTTTGAGAAATCTCCGTACTGTTTTCCATAGTGGCTGAACCAGTTTGCATTCTCACCAGCAGTGTACAACGGTTCCCTTGTCTCCATAACCTCTCCCATGTTTGTTATTATTTGTCTTGGCTTTTATAACCATTGTAATGGGTGTAAGGTGATATCTCAATGTAGTTTTGATTTGCATTTCCCTGATGATCACTGATGTTGAGCATCTTTGCACGTGCTGGTGGTCATCTGTATATCTACTTTGGAGAAGTGTTTGTTCATATCCTCTGCCCATTTTTTTATTGGGTTGTTTGATTTTTTGTTGTTGAGTTGTGTGAGTTCTTTATATATTAAGAAGATTAACCCTTTGTCAGATATATGATTTGCAAATATTTTTTCCCAGTTGGTGGGTTGTCTTTTTATTTAAATCTTGGTTTCCCTTGCCTTGTAGAAGCTCTTTAGTCTGATGAAGTCCCACTTGTTTATTTTTTCTTTTGTTTCCCTTGTCTGAGAAGACATGGTGTCTGAAAAAACCCTTTTAAGACTGATGTCAAAGAGTGTACTGCCTAAATTTTCTTCTAGAAGTTTTATATTTTCAGGTCTTACCTTCAAGTCTTTGATCCATTTTGAATTTATTTTTGTGAATGGCATAAGAGAACGGTCTGCTTTCATTCTTTTACATGTGGCTGTCCAGTTTTCCCAACCCCATTTATTGAAGAGACTTTCCTTTCTCCATTGTATGTTCTCAGCTCCTTTGTCAAAGATTAGCTGACTGTAGATGTGTGGTTTTATTTCTGGGCTTTCAATTCTGTTCCATGGATCTGTGTACCTGTTTTTGTACCAATACCATGCTGTTTTGATTACTACAGCTTTGTAGTATATTTTGAAATCAGGGATTGTGATGCCTCCAGCTTCGTTGTTTTTTCTCAGGATTGCTTTAGCAATTCAGAGTCTTTTGTTGCCCTATATGAATTTTAGGATTCTTTGTTCTATTTCCATGAAGAATGTCATTGGGATTCTGATTGGGATTGCACTGAATCTGTAGATTGCTTTAGGTAGTATGGACATTTTAACTATGTTTATTCTTCCAATCCATGTGCATTGAATGTCTTTCCATTTCTTTATGTTGTCATCCATTTCTTTCAGAAAAGTCTTATAGTTTTCACTGTTTATGTCTTTCGCTTCCTTGGTTAAGTTTATTCCAAGATATTTTATTCTTTTTGTTGCAATTGTGAATGGCATTTTGTTCTTGAGTTCTCTGTTGCTCGTTATTAGAGTATAGAAATGCAACTTATTTGTGTAAGTTGACTTTGTACCCTGCAACTTTGCTGTAATTGTTCATTATTCCTAGCAGCTTTCTGATGGATTTTTTAGCGTTTTCTATATATAAAATCATGTTGTCTGCAAACATCATGAGTTTCACTTCTTCATCGCCTGTTTTGATTCCTTTTATTTCTTTTTCTTGCCTAATTGCTCTGGACCAAAAAGTACTATGTTGAATAAGAGTGGTGAGGGCAGTCACCCTTGTCTTGTTCCTGTTCTCAGAGGGATGGCTTTCAGTTTATTCCCATTGAGTATGATGTTGGCTGTGGGTTTGTCATTGATATGAGTCTTTTATATTCATTTTATAAAACATTCAATATGCCCTTTTGATCTAGAAACCTGCTATGCTTCAGCTCTTATAGTATATATTTGATAAATTCCTCCTCTCCATTTCCTCTATTCTCTCTTCCTAGAACACCAATTAGTTGACTGCTACCTTAAGTCTCTTCTCTCCTATTTTCTATATCTTTGACTTTTTCTTATACTATCTGAGAGATTCTCTTCTGCTAATTTTTTTCAACTATTATATTTTACTTTTTAAGAGATCTTGCGTGTTCTCTTTTATCTTTTCATTTTATCCTGTTCTTGTTTTTTGAAAGTAATCTTTCTTATCTCTATAAGGACATTAGTTTTGTTTTGTCTTTTGAAGTTCTCTGCACTGCCACTCTTTCCCCTGGATGTATGTTGTCTATTTGTTTATTTCTGTCTCTTTTTTTTAACAAAGCAAACTTTCTACAGTTCTTTGCCTGTTCATATTGACATAAGACACATACACATGAAAAAAATGGTTGAAAGTTCTGCCATTTAACAGTGCCATTTAATAGAAACCAATGGATTTCACTTTGCAGTGAGTAGGCAAGGAGATGTCCAAGGAAATCATCTGAGGGAAACTCCAAGTCCTCTACCAAGCACGTAGAGGTCTAGGAAAGTTCAATTTCTTCAGAGAAAAAACTTCTTATGGGGGGAAGGCACCTGCTGCCAGTGTTACACAATCATTCTCTTGAAGGCCCTTCATCTTACCTCTACCCTCTTTATCTGGCATCTCTGTACCTGAAGGCTTTGTGAAGTTCTGTGGGGGCAAATCAAATTTCTGTAATTCTATGTCTTCTTCTGAAACCACTCAATGGTAAAATTCTATCACTTAGCTATATTGGTTATGACTATTTTATCTACTTTCTGATTCCAGAATTATGTTGAAATTTTTCTGGTTTCCAACAATGGCAGAAAACGTTATTCAGATCACCCTCCCACTGAAAAATGACTAAAATTGCCATATCCAATATTTGTTCAATCTTTTTTAAAGCATCAAAGAGATCACAAGATATAAGCAATTTCCAGGCCAAAATTGAAAAGAAAGCAGAGACTAGAGAGATAAGCCAGCACAGAAGCAGTACTGCGTTGATGGCATTTGACAACCCAAGGGAATAAAATCAAGGCCAGGACCCACACACTGTGGAGATTCTAATAGTTCAAGAAGCTCTCCGCATAAGCTAGGGTTCCAAAGGCCTACAACCTCAGAAATTAGTGAAGCATTATCACCCGGGTGAATCAAGGAACCTTGAGCCATGAACGTGGTTGAGGTGATCCTAGACTGATAGAAGCAATGAAAACTTCTTTGGAGATGGCAAACAGGATAAATAAAAAGAAATTTAAACTGAAACACATCATGATGAAAGAGCCGGACCTCAAAGACAACAACAAATTTTCAAAATCAGGAAAGCATCCAGAGATAATAAGGAGATTAACTAAAAATAAGTAATAGGCTGAAAGTTCACTTCTCAAGAGCAACATTGGAAGCCAGAAGAAAGTAGAATATCTTTAATGTGCTAAAAAAGAATATTTGCCAACTGGAATTCTACAACTAGTAATTGTTCAAGAATAAATGCATAATATACATATTTTCGGAAAAGCAAAAACACAGACACTTCATCACAAATAGATCTTCAGTAAACGAAATTGTAAAGGGTGTATTTTGGGCGCAAGGAAAGTACTTCTAGATAGAACACTAAAGACAAAACAAATGAAGAGTAAAATAAAGTAGTAAGTAAATAGATAAATCTAAATAAATGGTATGTATATAAAACAATAATAGTAATATCTTATGGGTTGATCAACTCATGACAATAATACCATGTAAGACAGGAGTGAGGTATGTGAGGTTAAGATGTCCTAAGGACCTTGTATCACAAGAAAAGGATAAAGGTATTGATTAACTTTAGAGTTTGATGAATTAAATATTCATGTTGCAATTTCTAGGGAAACCACTAAAGAAATAAAAATAGAGCATACAATCTTCAAATGCAATTAAGGTAGAAATCAATAACAAAAAGACAACTGGAAAATATGTTTAAAAGTTGAGAAATAAACCAAATTTTGCATCAGTCAAAGAAGAAATCATAATGGAAATGAGAAATTATTTTGAACTACAGTACGGTTACTCATCAGACCCCTTTCATTTTGGAAGGGCTACAGTTCACTCTTAGAAGGGTAGATCTGTATGCCACATTAATAATGTGGGAATTCTCCCATTAGAGAATGGCTTCTATCCTATTCTCTTTGACATTGTGAGTGTAAACAGTTTTTATTATTTACTTTCATTTTAGAGAAGTCTCTAGAAGAAAAGGAGATGGACACATTTTCAGTCAGCCACTTGTAGCCAATTTAATGTTCAAATGTTAATTTGAAACAGCTGTAAGAAAGAACACAATCTGATGCATTATTTCTCCCTTTTTCCCTTTCTTTAAGCTTTTAAACTTCTACCATTTAAATAAATAATCCCCATCTACATTTTTTTTCAAGCCCAGGATAAATTCATCTATATTTCTGAGACTTTTTTCTATTTTGAAGACCTTTTAAGGATAAAATTCCACTTCTTTTCATTAAAGGAATACATTTATACTTAAAATATTTTTACAAGCATCCCTAATGTGCTTTCAAAAAATCCTTCCTAACATTAACCCAGGTAATAAAACCAGCTTTCTTACAATGAAAACCAGCTGGTGTCTACCTTCTGATATCTTTTTTTTCTCTTTTATCCAATTAAAGTGAAGAAGTATTTATGGTGAGTTAGAGAAGAGATGCACAGTAAAATGGTTACAAAACTCTCAAGTTTTAAACTGTGTGTGTGGGTGGGGGTGTGGGTGTGAATTTTGTGTTAAAGGTAGCAAATTTTGAGCCAGGTATATTATTTGAAACAGAACATTTGTTGAACAATAATAACAAAAGTAGACAAAAACAATCTCCAGGGGTCCACCCCCCGTGGCCGAGTGGTTAAGTTCCCGCGTTTCGCTTGGATGGCCCAGGGTTCTGCTGGTTTGGATCCTGGGTGCGAACATGGCACCGCTCATCAGGCCACACTGAGGCGGTGTTCCACATGCCACAACTAGAAGGACCCACAACTAAAAAATATACAACTATGCACTGGGGGGATTTGGGGAGAAAAAGCAGAAAGAAAAAAAAAAAGAAGATTGGCAACAGTTGCTAGCTTGGGTGCCAATCTTTAAAAGAAAAAAAAAACCAATCTCCAACTGGACTTAGTCTCAAACATGTTGACAAACCATATAAACTAGGGAGTATATTTTTCTCTCTTGAATATGTATGAGTTAATCTGCATATCAAATAAAGGGCCTTTTCGGTCTATTAACAGTGTGGGTTAAACACTTTTTAAATGGAAAGTTTCTATCCACAATGACAAAATAATATTTCATTCATATTTTTCAAAACATTTTGGAAAGAATTTTAATTCCCAGAAACAGACAACTTGCTAAATAATAACTTATAGGAGTTTGCTCACCTTACATCACAGCACTCTACTTTCAGTAAATACACAGTTCACTGAACTTCCATTTGCTTGAAAAAACATTTGTGTTAACGAAACAATTTGCGGTAACTAAAAAAATAGCTATGAAGAGAAAGCATATTGCCCTCCAAACGTTCCTATTTTGGAAAAATGTAGTAGAAGATTAGAAGCAGACTAGCTGTTTATATTGAAGAAACATGAGGTTAAATGCACATCAACAAATTTCAAGCCATCAAACTGGTCCCCAGTTTGTCTCACTATTCCTATGTTATCTCTACCTCTATCCTAGTGACTAAGATCAGCCTTTTTATATTTTTGTGTTTTTTTATTAAACACATGGATTCAGTCTGGTAATAAAGCATCCCTATTAAATACTTTGCTTATAGAAAGATATCACCCATAAAAGAAAAAGGCAAAAAAAAAAAAGACTTCCCAAAGTTAATAGGACATACACTTTTAATGATATACTGAAATGTTTAACAGGCTTAATTTTTCAGGAGTGGTGCCATGTCTCTAGATGCCAATCCAACAATTTCCCTTTTGTGTAAAGTATGCCTGTCAACAACTAACCCAGTGAATCTCACTCTCTATGTTGAGACATTGTTACTGTATTTTAGTCATGTGTAGAATCCAGTGGTTCTCTATTAATGTACAAATTTACAGCAATTGAGGACAGAGAGGGAACAGAGTCCAATTGAAAGTGTAAAGGGATGCTGGGCAGAATCTAATTTAATTATCAGGGCTGGATTATTCCAGGATTCCACTTACCATAAGGAAAGTGCCCTGGGATCTTTAATGACCACAAGTGGTCAGGATTCTAGTTTTACAGCTCAACCAATTAGTTGCCAAGCACATCTTCTGCTATACCATTAAGTGACAGGGCTGGGGAATCCACTCCGCTAATTAAGAACTTGGGGCCTTGTGTTAATTTCCCAGAGGACGCTTCAGAGTATGTGGGTATGTGTATATGGCCAGGTAAACATACACTTACTCAGAGATAGTTATATCATGGATAGTGAACAAGAGAGACTTCAGCCATCTTCTCTACTCAGGGCTGGAAAAATCTCTACTGCACAAGTCAGACTAGGGCTGAAAAATACTGGACTCTTGGGCAGTTTCCAGGGGCCACCCCTACTCCATCTCTTCATTAGGGTCAAGTACAGAATGTATAAATTGCCTTGCAGAGTCCCACATGACCTCTGGAGGAATTTACCTTCACTCTTTGTAGCAGGTCTTATTTCAGGACCTTAGTATACTCTTCAGGATGAAACTGGGGATAAAGATCTTCATTTTCTCATATTCTTACCTTAAAATGTGACTCTAACTTCTTCAATTTTCCTCTTTGAATGAAGCATAATAAAACCTGCTATCTCAAAAAAAGGGAAGTCTGAGTGATGACCATTAAATATTTTTGCCAAAGTGAAAAACAGGATAGCCTCTTCAAATAGCTCAGTGGTTCCCAGACATCACTCCATTGACATTTTGCATTGAATCACTTTTGAAGTTTATTAAAAATGAGATTCCCAGGTGCCACTCCAGAGCTGCTGAATCAGAATGACCAAAGATGGGAGCCAGGTATTTGAATTTTCAACAAGCCTGTGAGATCAGTCTGCTTGTTTGAAATCCCCTGGACTCTCACTTCCTTTGTAGGCAAAACAACAAAGGCCTATTGTATGATTCTGAAAAGAAAACCTTGTCCATACATCACATAGAGTACACACAATATCTTTCTCCCTTTTCTGTGCTTATTTTCTTTCTTTCACGCCCCTTGCATTGCATCTATTTTGGATCCTATCATCTCAGTTATCAAGCTTAATTTCTTTCTTCCCAGATAGCATTGAGTAAAATTACTTTGGGATCTTATTAAAATTGATGCTAATCAACCTAACCATATTTATTTTCACACTCAGATAATATAAGTAATCCATGAGAGACACTGAACTTTAGATGCAAGAGAAGTTAAAATGCCTGTGATGCAAATAGAGGCGTTAGAAAAAGATTATTGGACAATTTAAAACTAAGTGAATGCTACTTTTTCCTGTTACTGTAGCTGATGTTCCAACATAATTGTTTGTTTTTAATTAGTGGGAAAGGGGATATTTGAAGACACCGCAGAAAGCTGGTACCATGACAGCCAGAGTGGAACGAAGATGGCCAAAACTTTCCAATGCAATCAAGATTTTATCCGTTTGTAAAATGAGATGGTTGTAGTGTAGGCTCTCTTAACTCTCATCTCACTATAAACTGCCAGAAGTCCATGAATGTTCATAATCCTTGAACAAAATCCTCAGAAATTTAGCAAGAACATGAACATATAAAATTAGCAAAATTACCTGTTACTTTTAGACCTGGAAGACAGAGTTCAGTGGCTTTTTTAAAGGAATCCAGGGAATATTTCTAGACAATATAGCGTGACCAATTGTCCAGGTTTGCTCAGTACCAAGGGGCTTACCAGGAAAGAGGACTTTAGTGCTAACCTGAATGGTCAGAGCCAAACCACGATGGTTGGTCATCCTAAGCCCAGAGGTTGAGTTCATGAGATATAAATAAAAATTTTTACCTTGTAAATGTACTTAAGCTTTTGACACACTGAGAGGTAAAGTTGGAACGCCTCAGACCTTTGGCAGGTGGCTGGGATATGACAAGTTACTTTTAATCATCTGAGGTATCCCAACAATGATTAGAATAAAAAATAGCACCTGAACATAAAAGGACCTAAGGTATGATCTAATTAAAAAGCAACAGAGAATTTGAGAAAGAATGTAGATAAACATCTTTAATAGAGAGGGATCTGGGATTGTACTGTATGTAGCACTGATTTATACATAGCACTTCAAACTGAAGAGCCCATCAGGAAGCAAATTATTCAAAAAGAACCTAATGCCTCCCAAACAATTACAAAAACCTACAAACAAAACAGCAATTGACTTCTCTCCGGAGTAAACATCGACACGTGTAGCAATTGTAACTAGCTATGTGGCTCACCAGCCTATACTTGGATTTAGGCAGGAACAGAGATCCATTCAGAGAATTTGTAAAGATGAATCTATAAAATTAAGGAATTATTTCATTTCATCTTGAAGTTAATATGAAAGATACCCTGAGGTTAAAAATGTATGTTTGAGGAGAGAGGTTCCTGGGAAGATGATGGAGAGGAAGTACCAGGAACCTGTCTTCCCACTCAGACAACAATTACACAGGCAGAATCTGTCTGATGTAACTATTTTGGAACTCTGGAGTCTATTAAAGGCTTGCAACATCCAAAGGAAGGCTTGGACAGTGAATTGCAGTCAGTTTCAGTCAATTTAAGCTCTTAGCCCAGGAAATGAGAAAAAACCATAAGGCATATAGAAAACAAATAGCAAAATGACAGAAGTCCTTCCTTATCAGCAATTACTTTAAATGTAAATGGATTAAACTCTATAATCAAAAGACAGAGACTGGCAAAATGGAAACAAATATATAATCTAACCATATGCTGTCTACAAGAGACTCATTTTAGAGCCAAAGACACTAATACATTGAAAGTGAAAGGATGGAAAAAGATATTCCACGTAAATAGTAACCAAAAGAGAGGAATAGCTATACTAATATCAGACAAAATAAACTTTAAATCAAAGAAGGTTTTTAATGGGCATAGAAATTCAGTTTTGCAAGACTGAAAAGAGTTCTGGAGATGAATGGTGGTGATGATTGCACAACAATATGAAGGAACTTAATGTCAGTGAATTGTACACTTAAAAATGGTTAAGATGGTAAATTTTATGCTATGTGTATTTTACCACAATAAAAAAAAATTTTTTGAGGAAAAGATGTAGGGTTGGCCTGGTGGCATAGTGGTCAAGTTTGCATGCTCCACTTCAACAGCCTGAGGTTTGCAGGTTCAGATCCTGGGCACAGACTTGGCACTGCTCACCAAGCCATGCTGTGGTGGCATCCCACATAAAATAGAGGAAGATTGACACAGATGTTAGCTCAATGACAATCTTCCTCAAGCAAAAAGAGGAAGATTAGCAACAGATAACAGCTCAGGGCTAATCATATTCGTGTTTGTATAATCTCCTAATTCAGAAAAGGACTCAGCTTTTTAGAAGGTGGTGAGTAAGTTTGCAGAAACAATAAGATAACCTCCTTATGATTTATTAACACAAGGTAGAGAAAAAAATCCAACAACAATGGCTTGTCCCTAAATCCAATGGACTCATTTCAACCTGTTTCTTGACCGAATTCTCGGCCATATTTAACACAACTTAATCACTCCTTCTTTCTATATGAACAAAATATCAAACTTCTAAATATAAGATTTCTAAATCTAATAGTGTAACAGCATCCTAAAGAGCCTTATTGGAGCATGAGGCAAAAGGAAAATTCAGTAATTCTGATCTCGTCTCTATTTAAAAGTTTAATGTTTTGCCCAATAAGGATCTTTTGCATTTAACTTAGTTTTTTTTAAATATTGCATTAAAATATTATTTATCTTAATTACTGGGGTTTGGGGCACCCCCTTAAATTTCGGGTCCTGAGGCGAGTCCCAGCCCTGAAAAGACTCTCTTCCTGTCACTTCTGTGATATCACAGTTTGCTAGTTTTTCTCCTCTCTTTCTGGCCTCTCTTTCTCAATCTTTGCAGCTCCTCCGCTGTCTGTCAACTAAATGTCAACGATCTTCAGGTTCTTTTTAAGCCTACCCTCATTTTTCTACACATACCATCTGGGTTATCCCAGTTACTTCTATATTCCTTTGATTCTCAAACTGCTTCACCTTCATTTGACCCTCTAGCAACACTGGCAGCCACACTATACGGATAATTTAAACTTTAATCTAATCCCAATTCTCTGCTTTTGTGGGTCAATAAATTCCTGTTCCTGTGACATATTTCTGGAGACATACTTCCTACTTCCAATGAAGTACTTCCTCCTATCAAAATTTAAATCTCTGTTCCCACCAAAACACTCTCCCCACCTCCCTCATGCATGCCTCATACCCTAGGGTATAGGAAGGGAGAGAAAGAGACAGAAACCCTTCAGGCCCTCAATTTTATCCTTCCCTCCACTTCACCCTCCAGTTGCTCAATTATGCCAAATTTTCTCTCAATTTCACTACTTCATACATACTGTCCTCTCTATTTGGCACATTTCTGTACTTTACTAGCAAACTCCTGCTTATCCTTCAGGTCTCAGCCTATACATCCCTTTCAGGGAGACCTTCTCTGACCTCTAGATTACATTACGTTCCCCTGTTATGTGTGTCTATAGGCCTCTGTACCTTCTCTTTCATATCCCTCATTATGCATTATTGTAACTGCTTGTTCCCTTTTCTATCTATCTTCACCACAAGACCACAAGCTCCATGAGGGCAGAAGCCATATCCATCTTGTTCGTTATTATATATCCAGCTCTAACACAGTGCCCAGGGTTTGTCAGCCACTCAATAAGTAATTATGTAAGGGAAAGAGGGCAGTCAGTGAGAATGAAATACCAGCCAAACAGAACCTGTGTGATTGATGAGCAATTGAGCAAATGAGCAAAAGGCAGCAGATGCAAAGATTACAAGTCCAACTACCATCAGGAAGCAGCTAAATAGAAAGTCCCACTTTTTTTCTAATCCTAGACATATCTTTTTTGCTAAATAACCAGGACTCCTTGCCCTCGTGTTGTCTGTATAATAGGCAGAGCACAGTCCATTCGTTGGTTTGTTGGCTTGGCTGTCCTGGGGCCTCTGAAATCTTGGCAGACCTCTGCAGGGCCATCTGTCCTTTAGCATCCCTCCTGAAGTTTATTTTCACTCTTCTGTGATCAAATGCTTTGCTCATTGATCTTTCCCAGGATATAGGGTTTTACTTGCTATTTGCTGGCTGTTGCATCTCACTGAAGAGTAGTACAGAATGGCCTGACACAGCAGAAGGGAAGAGAATGAAGTTTGCCAGATCCCAAAAGCTCACCATGAAGTTTGGAATCCCTTCTTAACATAGTTAGGTTCACATCACTCTTCTGAAAAGATTATGCTGATCAAACAGGAAGCTCATATTATACAATATGTGAAATTAACACATACAGTTTTACTGGTCAACAATTTGAATCAAGTCCAGGTCCATAGGTTAAGAAAAAACAACCCTCAATTGTCTAACTTTTAGCCTGTCCATTGAAAACTGATTGGATATATATAAAACAAATGTCAACAGATTCAAGCTAGAAAATGTAGAATTTGGCTTGGGGTTGGGGAGGAGGGCTTCACTGAAGACCGCAGGAGAAGAGACCTTTCTTGTCCTGGGAGAATGAAGATTGTCACATGAGCTGGACACATGCACAAAACATCAAGATTCTTGTAACCCAAAAAGTGCAAAAAAATAATAAATAAAAAAACCCACAACATAGAATAGAGAACTTCATTAACCTCACTGTGTGTGGTTAATACTCCCTATTATGGGGATTTGTCAGAAAACACTCTCAGAGCTTCCCCTGAACACACATTCTTACACGTACTAAGGGCTGAAACTCACATAGCTAATAAACCTCAGTAACAAATTAGCATCATCTATAAAAATACTGCAGCCTTAAATATTATAAAATGGTAGAGCTGTATGTAAATCTCCTTGAAAGTGTTTTTTTCTGTATCACAATAAGCACAAGCCCTATTTATAATGTGATGCCAAAAATAGACACACGCTGCTTCGTGTTCGGAGAAAGATCTTGTACGTGCCACTACACACTGCACACTGCAGAGGCTCTTGACAATAAATGTGAGTGCTTTCCAATCCATGTTTCCTGGGATCTTTCCCTCTGAACAGCCATATGTGAGCTACGGGTGCTTAGATACAGGCAGGAGGAGACATCCTGATAATACAAGACTTGACACTCTGCCTCCCAAACTACATAGGATAAAACTCCCTTGCAGAAGGGCCACTACATGTTATTACTGTGTGTCCCACTCTTGGCTTTTCTTGCAATGCCATATTGTCATATTTTTCTTCCAAATAGAAATTCAAGGGAAATCTGTATACCAAAAGGTATAATGAGGAACACATTTTAGATCTTTTTCCCACAGAGGACAGAGTTACCAGTCCCTGAGAATTTTTTTAACAGTCTGGCTGACGTTTTGATGCCAATACCAACTGCTGGTTAAATCATCTAATCAGCCAGGATGAGGCCTTTTGTTCTCCTGCTTTTATGACATCGTTTTTTTGAACATTCATAGTTGCCAACAGTTCCAAATGGTGTCTCATTGCTTCTCTCCAATTTGTTGCCACGTGAAGATAAAAGCTATTGTATCTAGACTAAATTATAATAAGATGCATAAACAAGCCACTGTTGTAAGACCTACAAACAGGTATCTCCCTACACTGGTTTGAAAAGGAAATTTTTTTACATCAAGCCGCAAAAGGGAAAATTGCATCTCCACACTCTTTTATTACCTATATTCATCGTCAACAATAGCAATGATTTATTGAGTACCCACCAGGATCACAAGAGGAACTCTGGGAGCTTAAATTAGTAAAGCAAGACCTCTGCAGTTTATCAATTCAGAACGAGCCCAGGCGTTTACTGACAGAACAAAAAGCCTTTTCTGTTCCTAACCATTTCTGATTTGAATATTTTTTTAAGTAAAGACAGGAAAGACGTTAAAATGTAAGCTGTTTTTTTCCACACATGATTTTCTGACTTACAATAGGTCAAGCATCGGTGCTCAGGTTTACAGCCAAGAGAGGTTATGAAACAGGAATGGGTATCTGTAAGAAGAAAAATAACAATTACTTGATGAATCTCAAACAATATAAAGTTTTTCACTGAGAATATGATACCTCTAATACTAAATCCATATAGGAATCTCTTCTTCATTTCTTCTCTCCTTGCCCCCCTTTCAGGTTCTATTCTTGGCATTCTATTTTTAGATCTCGGCACTCTTATTGCTGAGGTGCTATGACGTGCAAATTTCCATCAACTAGCAAAGTACCAAAAATCAAAGATTTCTTCCTAGAAAATATATAGGAAATTTGTCTCGGCAAATCTCTGCAAGAATTTCTGTAAGGCTATCTACTCTTAATCTCTTACTGGGATTTGAAATATATAAACACAAATACTCATTTTTAACTGTTTGTCAAAATGAAAAAGTCCCTGTAAGAAAACTTAGGAAAAATAGAATCCTATTGAAATATAGAAAAACTGAAATCCATCAACCACAAAGATTTGAATTCTCTATGAAAAATTCATACTTAAAATGAGTCTTAGTATAGAAATTGTGACCAGATTATCCTTATTTAACAGATTGCCGGTTCCTGTTCACATGGTTACATTCTCTTGTATCCCTTAATGAAAATCATCTTTATATTGCCTTACTGAGTAGTTCTACATATAGTCCTCAAAGATTTAATAGTTATTATGCAAATGCAGTAAAAAAATTTTCCATGTTATGTTAGTGGTTATTACAGACATTATTATATTTAGCAGAGGAAGGTCTTTGCATAATGCATGCAGTTTTGGAAAATGGGTACAAAACTAGTATTAGGACACAGGTCCTGACAGAGACATGCAGTATTTTCCAAAGCCCATATCTCTTTATTTTCTGTCCCTGTGAAAGAAATGAAATTTTCGCAATGCCCACAGAATCAAGAGAATAAGAACTCAGATGACAGTGAGAGGGCCATGACCCACTGCTGGCTACTGACAGTTTAGGACTCAACAAATACACCCCCCCCCCCTCAGTTTATCCCCAGGATTAGCGCATCACTGTTTAAAATATTTCCACAATGAGCAGCCATCTGTGTGAATTTTCCTTATGTTCAACACCCCTAATAGGCACTACTTCCTTCTGAGTCTCTGGCTCTAGTCATCACAGTCACTGTTTTGTCTTAGTGGAGCCATTTGAAATAACCAATCTCTGAGTAACCCCTACTAGTTACTTGAGACTTGGGAAGACAAAGCCACTCTGAAGAGGTTCCCCTTCTACCCTTAGCCTTAGCATTTTTCCCAGCAAAGAACAAACCTTGTCTCTTTCAATAGCATCTGTGTGAGTTTGGCTGAACAACACCTTCAAGGAGCAGTAATGCAACACAGGTTTTATGAAAATGAAGACAGTCGCTGAAACCCCTCAAGTCACAAAGTTCCCCTCTGAACCTGATGGCCTATCACTACCTTTATCTACATATATACATGTTTATTTTCTAATAAAAATTTTCATTTAGAGGTGGGTTTAAATAGAGAGTTGAATAGGTTCACGGAGGCCTTGCATAAGTTAAAACATACATAAGAAAAGATCATTTTAAATCATATATAACATAGTGGAGTTATTGAAGTTACTTTTGTAGAATATATTTCAACACAATCTTTACATCCCATTATTGACAATGCTCTTAGAAGATGTTACGATACTGAACAATTCTCTTGAATTAATTTAGAATTCTCAACACATCGAAAAGTTCATCTTGCCTTTGAAGCATGAGTTGGGGGATCGTCTATATAAGTTTAAGGCTATGAGCTTTACAGTAACTCCCTCCTCATCCTTCCCTGAATACACATAAATACACACACACACTCTCTCTCACATACACACACAGCTCCAGACAAGAGGCAGAGTCAAATCCCCACAGAGACCCTAATAGAGGTATATGCATTCAAGTAAGCTAATAACCATTACTCATAATGAAGATGAACAGAATACTTACCCTGTGCCAGGCACTGCACCACAAACCTTATATGAATTATTTCATTTAATGCTCAAAACAACTCCACAAGTTATCCATGACTTGAGGTTTAGAGAGTTTTTAGAGGTTTAGAGAGAATTGCCAAGTTCACACGGCTAGAAAAGAGTGGAGCTAGAATTCAAGCTCAGGCTGTCTTACCCCAGAGGCCATGCTCTTGCTGTCCCAGCCACAGCATCTTTACCAATCTCACGTAAACCCTTAGGTCATCTTTAAGTCATCATTTCAGAGCTTACAACTTTACACCCCTTTCTTGTCCTTAAGTTGCCGTGTCTTTTAGCTCAAGTATCAATTTACTTCCTTCAACATTGGAGTCAAATAAGGTAAAAAGGCTTCCAGAATTGAGCCAATAATCAGAATCAGGGAGTAACAATGAAATTTTTCAGAGGTAATAAGGCAAAAGTTGGAAGAGTGGGAAAGAAGGGAGCTTCTTCTTCAAAGTAGCTATTAGTCCTATCAATTGAGAAACGGATATCCAGTTGTAGTATATTGTCAAATGTAATCTCTATAATACTTACAATGAATGAATTACATCTAATGTATCAACATGGAAAAAAAATCTGAAAAACTTAAGTTTGAATGAAGAAATCAAGTTGAAATATGTTATATACTGAATAATATCATACATTTAATTTTTAAACCTAAAATATTTTGGGTTTTTTTTAAAGATTGGCCCTGAGTTAACATCTCTTGTCAATCTTTTTCTTCTTCTTCTTCTTCTTCTTCTTCTTCTTCTTCTTCTTCTTCTTCTTCTTCTTCTTCTTCTCCCCATAGCCACCCCAGTACATAGTTGTATTTTCTAGTTGTAGGCCCCTCTAGTTCTACTATTTGGGATGCCACCTCAGCATGGCTTGATGAGTGATGCTAGGTCCACGCCCAGGATCCGAACTGGCAAAACCCTGGGCCACAGAAGGGGAGCACGTGAACTTAACCACTCCGCCACAGGGCAAGACCTAATATTATGTATTGATATAGATTTTGTTGTTAGTGCCATGGCGACCCTGTGTACAGCAGAGCAGAACCCTGCCTGGTCTTTTTGCATCATCCTCTCACTTTCTGGCACTGTATCAGACAATGCTCTGATGCTATTCACAGGGTTTTTACAGCCAATTTTTTGGGAAGTGGGTTCCAGGTCCTTCTTCCTAGTCCATTTTAGTCTGGAAGTTCTGCTGAAACCTGTCCACCATAGGTGACCCTGCTGGTATTTGAAATACTGGTGGCATAGCTTTCAGCATCACAGCAACACACAGCTGCCACAGTATGATAACTGACAGACATGGTGCGGTTCCCTGATTGGGAAACAAAACCAGGCCTCAGTGGTGATGGAATCTTAACCACTAGACCACAGGGCTGGCTGTTGATATGGATACACACATGTAAATGAAATGCATAAACCACTGATGGGAAAGAAAAAAATCCACCTCTGGAATGATTATTTTTAGGAGACTTCGAGAGTTATGGGCTGGGGAGAAGTAAGCAGAGGACTTTGACTGTATCTGTAATGTTGCCTTTACTTCAAAATATCTGAAACAAAGATGGGAAAATGTTCACATTTGTTAAATGTAGGAGGTGGCTACATAGTATTTGTTATATTAGTTTCTATAGATTCCTGAACATTTGAAATAGCTTGTTATTTCAGCTGCACAACTGAGGTGGAAAAAGTTGTGAGAAATAGGTAATTATGTAATGTGAAGTGAGGAATATATTTATATATAATTTACACTCTGTTTCTGAGGGAAAAAAAGGCAGCCTTGGAAAGAGATTAACCAACCACCAGTAAATGCAAGGAACATGGAGCAGTTTGCTGGCTGTTCTGAGTAGGTAGGTTAGGGAGGGGGAAGGAGAAAGAGAGGAGGAAACAGGAGAAAGAGAGACGAGAGGACATAGTGTCCTGTGCCGGGCGGCAGTTGGGGGGAGCTATATGTAAATAAAATGTTGGAAACTTGAACTATAACTGGCTGCAAATGCAGACCTCGGCTGGACTGGAGCTGAGACTCAGATACACCCAAGTCAGGGAGCATGAGAGGACAGCCACCACCCTTCATCCCTCCCACAGACACAGAATCTAGCGGAATAAAGTGGATTACTTGAGACTGTGGCTCCTCCTGGGAAAACAGTTAAATCCTGACCCCAGTTAGGTTTCAGAGATACACAACTATGTCTGATTTATTGGGGAACTTCAAATAACATAAGATATAATGAGAGACAACAGAAAATTTACCAAAGGGAACATCTGTCTGGTGCAGTAATTTCACTGAAGGACCTAAGGGTTGGAAGGCAGTGAATTCAGCAACTGATAGCAGAACCCAAGGGGACCCAGGCATTCCAGCAGCATATTTGAGCCCTGTGCATATACATTAACAGCTGTCTCACCACTTAGAAACTCTGGGACACAATCCTTCCCATCAGTCCCAAAACCGAAGAAACAAACATTCTAGTTTTCATTCTCAAAAACAAAATTAACCAGGACCAGCCCCGTCACAGAGTGGTTAAGTCCATGTACTTCGCTTCAGTGGCCCAGGGTTTCACCAGCTGGGATCCTGGGTGCGGACCTAGTATCAACCATAAGCCATGCTGAGGCAGCATCCCACATAGCAGAACCAGAAGGACCCACAATTAGAATATACAACTATGAACTGGGGGGCTTTGGGGAGAAGAAGGGGGAAAAAAGAAGATTGGCAACAGATGCTAGCTCAGGTACAATCTTTAAAAAAAAAAACAATTAACCAAGATATTGTTGGGGATTCCAAGTGAGAATGTGTTGGTGGCAGCAAAGTCCCAGTTTACCAGGTTCAAAGGCAGCTGCAACATTAGAATTCCAACTGGATTAGTTCCAGGTAAAAGTTCTGGCTATAGCAGGAACAATGCAGTTCCACTCAGAAGAAAGCTCCCTTTATCTAACTCATTGTGCTTTAAGGCTAACCAAGCATTCTTTTTCTAACTTTGCAAAAGCATCACTGGCTGAGGTGCCTGAGACAAAAGCCAAGCCAAGGCAGAGATGGCAGCGTAGTGGCATGCTGGCACCAATGAGGCAGGAGCACCAAAACTTTTGCTGGGATCTGCAGCTAGACTGTTGTAGCAACAACAGAGTTCCAGTTTTGGCATCTGTGACAATCCAGTTTGGGAAGCCCCAGTAGTGAACTCTAGACTGGGTTCTGCATGGAGAGGGAAAAGCATCTTGTGGGGAAATTTGCACAAATACGTGGAGGAGGGGAACTCCACAGGAACCCTAATGGGTAGGTGGGGTGCAGAGCAATTGAGATGTCAATGCTTTTAAGCTCCCAGGGTGAGAAAGGCTGAGATGTTCAAGTCACCATAATTTGCTGCTGTGAAAGATGGCATGTTTATGAAAGACTTGCGCTTCAGAGGAAAAGCCCATAATAAAACAAAACCCAAGTTTGAATTAGATTATTCTTCCCAATGTTTTTGCATCCCTCTAAGATATGGAATCTTCTGGAGGATTTTTGGTTAAGAAGGAACGGGAAGGGGGAAGGGAGGGAGGAAGAAAAAATTGCAAATGATCAAATATATCCACTTACAAATATGTTGTGACAGCAATCTGTTCAATTATAAACAGTGAGAAACATGTAATACTGGAGCCCATTTTAAATGGAACATTGTGTAATAGCTAGAATTACAGCCTGAAGCCTGATAGTATAAAAGGAGAGGTGACAGCATCCCTGCGGCAGGGATGACTGAGAATATAAATCCAGGTGAAATGAGGAAGAGCGGACCACTAACAGTGACCACAGAGTCGGCTTCAAATCCAAAAATGCCCCCAATTCACCCCTAAACACTCATAAGCCCATAGCACAAGCAATCGTCAATTTACAAAGTATTTGAATATATGAAAAAAGAAAAAAATAATGAAAGTGGCAAAAGCGGAGGCAGTGGAAACACCTGAGATAATTCTGATGCAATGTTGAGAACTGTCCAGCAGTATGTATGGCCACTCGGAAAGGGAAGCTAGTCATCCTCTTGCATGTGCCCTACATTGGGAAGCATTTTACCCAATTGGTTTGTTGAAGTGGAGGTTCCCTCACTTACCCAGCACTTTGCCCATGTCAGGAATCATGCTGTCTTCCCTGAGAGTTCCCCCTCGGGCTTAAGTGGTCCCATCAGTTGATATCTGAGAGTACAGCAAAAGGAGAGTGCACACTGACCCCAGCAGGCCCAGCCCAGCCTCCTGAAGACGGCATATGGGACACACGTGAGCTGTCTCTATCTTCCTGAGTCTTGCACAGGTGTAAACACACAAGCATCACAGCAAAGGATCACATGGGGACCAGGAGAGATGCACGCATGCTGCACTCCTGCTGTCAAGGTAACAACTACCTTCGATTCCTGGCAACAGGATCCTTCCGGACCTGCTCTCAGAGAAACTAAGGGATTAGCCAGACTTTTCCCACTGGTGAGGGTTTCTGCCCTCCAGAGGGCAGATCAATATATTAATCTCCCCAGAGTTAGCACATAGGCAGGAGAACTGCTCATCAGCTTTTCTAGCTTGTGAGGGACACAGCCCCGCAGTCCTCACTCTTCACACCTTCTTATTGATTCTAATGAAGACTTAGTATCCACAAAGGAGTCTATCTCCAGATAGTGACACACAATGGCTTGTTGGCAGCCCAGCCTGTGGAAAATGATCCATAAGCAAATCACAGAACTTCCTTTCGTTGAAATTTTGTTGAGTCCTATCATCAAAGGACTTGAGTGTTCCATGATGCTGGGAGATCATTCTGACTGCAGAATTTTTAATAAAATAGCATACTTGAAATTCAAAGCACAAAAGGACATGTTCCTTCTACAGTCACAGGTACCCTTACACATTGCATATGTGTCCCATGTTTCCCCTGCTTCAATTAAATAAGAGATTTGCAATAGGAATGCCTAGCAATTGTAAGACCCGCAAATGCCCCTTCCCTCCCCAGGAGATGTCTCACAAGCAATGATGATTACAGTTCTCTCCATCTTCCTGCTTTCCTAGCTCCCTAAGACGACTGCCAAGCTCTCTGAGACTCTCACCTTTGCCACAGAAGCACCTGGAAGCTGTGGAAGAGCGAACATTATGTCACAATTCCACCAAAGCAGGGAATAACTTTTCATGACTTCAGTCTTACATTGTTACACAGATCCCAAAACATCAACGCTTTGTTCTTCCAATGTTCCAGAGATTTTCATGCAAATCTCTTCGAGATTTTGCTCAAAGGCTCCCTAGCACTCAGACAGGGATCTGTGGGAACTGGACAGAGTAAGAGCCAAATGAAGAATGCCTCAATGTACCCCCAAATTTCTCCTCCCCACCAACCCTAGGCTGCCTCTATTCCTCTAAGATGAGTTCTTGCTGAGCAGGCTGCTCAGGCCACTACATAGATAGACTCCCAGAGGCCTTGCAAATTTAGGAGAACCTGAGACACAGACCTCCCAGAATGGCCAAGCCTGGGATAAGCACAGTTAAGGTGCAATTTGAGATCCCCCTACTTTATTTACAACCATGAAAATTATTCTCTCAAGGAAAAAGTCTCTTCCCCACAATAGAAGAGAAAATTATCATTAAACAAGGGAGAAGGCCTTCAACTAAGCAAGAGCAAAGATTCTGCACCTGTCTGTGTCTATACAACCAAGAGACAGGACCAGAGTGTGCTGAGGAAAACCAGAGTTAGAAAGCTCAGAGCTTGAAGAATTCTTCTCTTAGACGACCTCTCTACTAAGAATCAAGGCTTTTTTCTACTGGCAGACATATAGAATCAAGGAGATTCTGACCTGTCTCTCTTAACCACAATGTCCTCAACTGTGAATATCAACGGATGTTAACTTTTGAGAATCTGATAAGAGCTACAGATCTGCCCCCCAAAAGAACAGACACAAATACTTCCATACAAAATTTTGCATATAATTTGAGGAGGACAATGTTTACAAACATCCCTAAAATCTAGATTACGGACCGCTGAACTGGATGATTTCTGAAATCTCTTCCAACTCTAAAATGAGTTTATGGAAGTTCTAGTTAAACGTGACAGATTAAATACTCTTTTTTTTTCTCCCTCCTAAAAACTTAGAAGAAAAAAAAAGATAACAGGAGAAAAGTAACAGGAGGTGAAGAGATGTTAGCAAAATAATTGAAGGTAGAAAGTGGATGGACAAGTGAAACTGACTTAGCTGAGCAGAGCCTTAAGTAGCTGCACAGAAATCATTCAGTTCACCACCGAGAACACTGGAAAGGCTCCAAAATGGAAGGCACTAGTACCTATGAAAGTAAAAGTGAGAAGTGAAGTCAATCAAGTTTCACTGTCTTACACAGGCTCTACAACAAAGCCCATTAATTTTGTATTCTTTTTCTTAAAGGGGAGCCCCACGAATTTTATATGTCCCTGAGTGTGGCTGAAACAAAGGTTAGTTGAAAGTCTTTGTTAGAAACATTTGGATCCAAAGATGCCCTTCCTCAATGCACAATCAGGAACTCTCTGGTGGAAGATAAAAGATTTACCCATTTGACATATTAAAATAGCTGTGTCTCAGCTATAGGCAGGGATGAGGGTCTATATTGAAAGCATGAGGACTAAATGAAAATCCACCCACTGAAGTGTGAAACCCAGGACCCATCCCTCCATTCAGCTCCCAGAAAGCAAATAGCTAGTTGTCCCCGCAAGAGGTTAGAGAACTCTTCTGTGGAGAAACTCCAGGAGTTGGCATTTCTAAGTCCCCTAAGAGAATAGCTGTCCCATCACTCTACAGTAAATCTAACCAGTATAAAAGTCTGCAGAGCTCCACACCATCTTCTCTGCAGCTCACTTTTAAATCTGAGCGGACAGTCAAGAATCACCAAACATTTAAGGACCATCTCCAACATAAAAGTCAGAAGCTAAAACGTGCCAACAGGAGAAACAAAACAAAACAAATTCTGAGGAAATGGTCAATAAGAGGTACAGAATAAAAGAAAATTTTAACTATAAATTAAACAGAGAGATAAGAGAGCTTACTACATACAAGCTCTTAGATTATTAAAAAAAAAAGAACATTCAAAAAACATAAAAGTACTCTTAGAAGTTAAATATGATTGCCAAAATTTTGAAAACACTCAATCCAAGATTTGGAAGATAAAGTTAATGAAATCTTCCAGTAAGTATAACAAAAAGATAAGGAGAAAATTGGGCAGAATAAAACTAATCGTGGTAGGCAGAATTCTAAGATGGTCCCCAAGATTCCCACCCGCTGGTGTACAGGCCCTTGTATAATCCCCTCCCCTTAAGTGTCGGTGAAACTTATGAATACGATGCCAATTTCTCAATGCTCTGCCAACACCTGTTATCATCTGTCTTTTTGATCACAGGCATCTTAGCGGTATGAAGTATTATCTCAGTGTGGTTTTGATTTGGATTTCCCTGATGACTAATGATATTAGGCATGTTTTATGTGCTTATTAGCCATTTGTATATTTTCTTTTAAGAAACATTATTTAGATGATTTGTTCATTTTTTAATTAGGTTATTTATCTTTGTGTTGTTGAGTTATAGTTCTTTATGTATTCTGGTAAAGACCCTTATCAGATATGTGATTGGCAAAAATTTCCTTCCATTCTGTGAGTTGTCTTGTCACTTTCTTGATGGTGTCCTTTGAAGCATGAAAGCTTTAAATTTTGACGACGTCCAAGTATCTATTTTTTTCTTTTGTTGCACCAGTTAATTTTTTAAACATCATTCCAACACTTACTTGACATGCAAGATATCTTCCTTAAGCCTCTCCTAGATTCCACTACCCCATGCTCCCCTCATATGAACCCTGCCTAGCTTGAACTGACAATTCTCCTCTGGAGCCAATGCTCTTCTACCACTTTCCCCATACCTTGTATAGATTTCTAAGCAACTCTAAGCACTTACTGATTGATGTATTTCTCTTCCTAAGTAGGTTGTGAGCAACTCAAAGGTAGGGCTCCATTATTCAACTTTGTATTCTTAAATGCAAAAAAAAAAATCTGGCACATAGTGCGCATTCAGCTAATGTCTGATAAATAAATGAAGAATGAATAAATGAATGCTAATTGTACATTGAAAGATGGTTTGATGCATTTTCAGGGTCCACACTGTGTTGGTTAACGTTTAGAACCCCTTCATGGGACCACAGTACTCCTATATCTAAATCTTTTCTCATGATATCTTTTCTACATAGAAAGCATTCTTTTTTTCCTATAGTTTCTAGAATCTTATCTTTTCTTATCAAGGTTTTTCCAAGTAATGGGAGGAAAAGAAAACCCATCCTGTCTGAATACGCATTTTCCTGAGACTCACACTTGATTAACATAAATATATTTGCATTGATTTTTCAAAATAAGGTATATTTAGTCATTAGGTATATTTGCAGGATAGTAAGTTTTTTGTCTGCTAAGGTACAGAAAACTCTTAATTACCTATTTTTGGGGAATAAACTAAGGTAGTACAGTAAGAGGAAAAACAAGAGAATCATGATCCATAGCAAATCTTGCTTTCAAATTCTTAGGCATCATTAAGCAGAATAGATAACAAAACCATCTCCTATAATTCTCATTATTTCTTATTGACTTTTTTCCCCTATATAGCCTATAGCCAAACTTTCTCAACAAAACAATGATCCTCTTTAACTCAGGGAACGTATAATGACAAACACAAGCAAAACAGTTGCAGCAAGTTGCTTGTTCATTAGCATGGATAATGAAGAGTTGAGTATATTTCTTTTTTTTTTCCTCCCCAAATCCTCCCAGTACATAGTTGTATATTTTTTAGTTGTAGGTCCTTCTAGGTGTGGTATGTACATGGCCTAATGAGCGGTGCCATGTCCGCGCCCAGGATCCAAACCAGTGAAACCCTGAGCCCCTGAAGCAGAGCACACGAACTTAACCACTTGGCCACGGTGCTGGCCCCTGTATTTCTTATCTTGGTCTTTTTCTTTGTCTACACAGAGTGTGATGAGTAGAAAAAAACAGAAACCAGAATTTAAAGTCTATACTCTTAGAAGTCCAGGACCATTTTTCATTAACCAATTTCATACAGAACATTTACACGTATCCTATTATATTTAATTTTTTTAAAGTTCACATTTATAAAACATTTTGCAAAACTAAACAAGTACTAATGTTAAATGACTGATACATTTCCATGCGCCACAGAAGAATAAAGTATATTATAGACAACAACAAAAAAAACCCTACATCAAAGTGCAAAGGATTAAAGAAGATTCTTTTATTCATCAATCAATATTTATCAAACGTCTGCTTCATTTTCCAGATACCATTCTAGGCACTGGGAACATAGTGGCAAAAAGAACGAGTCCCTGCCCTGGTGGAGTTTACATTCTAGTAGAGGAAGACAGACTATAAACAAACATATAATACGTTCGGTAGTGATGAAAACAATAAATATACACAAAGCAGGGTAAAGGGAATTGTGGGAAATAGAAGCAGATAGAAAGAGATGCTGTCTTAGATAGGGTAGTCAGATAAGGTCTGTTGAATAAGATGACATTTGAGCAGAGACCTGAAGGAAGTGCTGGAATGAGCTGTGAAGAGATCTGAGGGAGAAGCATCCCAGGCAGACCAACCAGCAAGGGCAAAGTCCTGGGACAAGAGCGTGCTTGGCTTCTTCAAGGACCAGCAGAGGCCAGTCTGCTGTGATGTGGGCAACGAGGACAGCAGTTAGAAGCAACGCTGGAGATCACGAAGTATGGAGCCAAGTAAGGTCTTTGGTCTTGTCTCTGATTGAAATGTGAGACAGAAGATGGGATTACATTTCCTTTCCTCCACTGAAGTCAATCCTTTATTTTTCTCTGGGATTGAGTGGAAGGAAGGAAAGGAATACATTAACAGGAATCACAAGAGTACCAAGGAGGGAAGAGACTAGTCTTGATGCACAACAGACTGCTTCAAAATCCACTTCAAGATCATAACATGTGGCTCTTGCAATTTTTATCTGAAAATATTGTAATAGCAGGCTGACAATCGTGATTTCCTTCAGTCTAAATGCAGTAACCTCTTATTTTCCCATCAGGTGAAATAGGAATGCTAGTCTAAATTCAGCCTAATCATGGTGTTAATAATAGCACAAATGTGAACAGCATCTCTGAGCTAGAGATCTCCAATTTTTGCTTCTAAATTAAGCTTTGTTACATGTCCTCCAGGTTCAGGTTAATCTTCATCCTGTGGTGAGCAAACTTTAAGGAGAGACATCCACACTCTACCAGAACTAGAACTCAGAAGAGAACAACTACCAAGCACTAGCCAGGCAAATGTGCCAGCACGCAGTAACCTTGTCCTGCTAGTTGCTGTATTTTTAGCAGCCAATGTTGAACAACTTATTTTCTAACATTGAGGATAATACTAGAACAATTTTCCAACAGAAGTTGCACAAAATTTCACCAGCTAATTTATTTAAATCTCATCACCTTTTTCTTTCCCTCTCTGGCACCCTCCCTTCCTTTTTCTTTCGTAATAATCATAGTTACCTCCTGGGCCTAAATCATCTCCTTTAAAGATGAAGACTCTCACTGCTTCAGCGAAGGATCTTTACTGTGTTTAATGGCAAATTGGGTACAAAGAAAAGAACATCTGTTTTGAGCAATATTAAGGTTGTACTGTAGAGCTCAAGCCCTCCTGGTGAATTCTCTTTCTAGTGAAATACTTTTATGGTCATTGCTGCAAAACAGATGAAATATTTTGTTCTTCAAAAACGAATGCCAGTCAGGGAGCTATACAGGAATTCCTGCCCCCTCAAGTCTCAGCCTATTCTCTTTACAGCTAGCACCACCCAGCCCTTCTCTTCCCAGACCCACCAAGACTTAAAGACTCTCATTTATTGTTCATCACTATGGAGAAAAAGACAATGTAACAGAAATTTAAAATGTGATGATGTCACAAAATATTTTTAAATCCTACCTAGTTCTTCAGGTAATTAATTCCTATTCTATACTAACATCTAACTGGAGGCAAGCAAATCTCTCTTCTAGCACCTTTCCTGGATTTTCTTAGGCAGTGTCATCCACCAGGTATTTACTGAACATTTATTACGTGCCAGGTATTGTTCTAGGGGCTAGAGATCCAGTAGTGAACAAAAAAGGTAAAAATCTCTGCTCTTGTTTCCAGTGGAGGGAAACATACATTATGAAATTAAATAAGTGAAATTCATAACTTGGGAAACTGTGATAAACATTATGGAGAAAAGTAAGCCAGGAAAGGAGGATAGGAAGGACTAGGGTAGAGGGGAGGTACAATTTTTAAATAGGTGGTAGGAAAGGTAGCACTGAAAAGATTCATTTGAACAAATACCTGAAAGATTTGAACATATATCCTCTCAGGAAGCATTTTGATTCATGTCATTCCCTTTCTAAAAACATATTCTCTGTGGTGGTTTTAAGGAAGCATATTTTGTAACCTTTTTGATCACTTTACACAAATTTAAATGTTAGCTCAAAGATGACCACTCTCACCATTATTATCTAACATTGCTCTGGAGGAGACAGTAGCCAATGAAACTGGTCAAGAGAAAAAATTAGGTATAAAAATAGCAAAGGAGGAGGTAAACATTATAATTTGTTGATCGTTTATCAATTGCTTCAACTTACATGGAGAAAAAACCAATTTCAACTAGAAGAGAATTCAACAATGTAAGTGGTTACAAAATTAATATATAAACATTAATTGCCTTCATATGTATTAATATAAACAACAACCAATTTAAAAATACAAAGACAAAACTCCATTTACAATAAAAAAAAACATGGCAAAATACTTAGGAATGAACTTGACAAGAAATGTGCAAGAACTATGAAGAAAATTTTGAAACACTATTAAGGAATACAAAAAATAACCCTGAACACATGAAAATGAATATCAAGTTCATGATTAAGAAGACTCAACATTACGAAGATAGCAATTCTTCCTAACTTAAATCTATAAATTTAATACAATCCCAATAAAAATATAATCAGAATTTTTGTTAGAAAAAGAGTCAGGTATTTAAAGTGTACATGGAAAAAGAAAAAAGCCAAAAGGCTGGGAAACTCTAAAAATATAAAATTAACAATAAGAGAGGAACAAGCTATATTTTTATTTTGAAGTTTCACCAATTAAAATAGTGTGGTGTCACTGAATGAGTGACAGACAGATGAATGAAACAGAATAGAAGATTGAGAAATAGACATAAAATATATTAGGGAATTTAGCATAAAGGTGGCATTGCATGTCATTGGGAGAAAAGATGGATTATTAAATGGTTTTGGAACAACTAAGTTAGCTATCTATAAAAAAATTTATATCTTATCCTTTATACCAAAATAAATTTTGGCATAAAAATTTATACCAAAATTTGGTATAAAAAACCCATAAAGCAATAGAGACAAGAAAGAATTTTTTAATAGACTCAGAGTAGAGAGGGCCTTACTAAGTATAACACAAAACCTAGAAATCATTAAAAATGGATAAATTCAAATACATAAAAATGAAAAATTTCAACATGGCAAAAACAGTGTAAGCAAAATTTTTAAAAAACCAACAACTTTTCAACAAGCATAAGAAGGAACATACAGGGGCCAGCCCAGGGGTCACAGGTTCAGATCCTAGGTGTGCACCTAGCACTGCTAATCAAGCCATGCTGTGGCAGCGAGCCACATACAAAGTAGAGGAAGATTGGCATAGCTGTTAGCTCAGCAGCAATTTTTCTCAAGCAAAAAGAGGAAGATTGGGGGCCGGCCTGGTGGCATAGTGGTTAAGTTCACATGCTCCACTTTGGCGGCCTGGGGTTCGCAGGTTCAGATCCCAGGCACAGACCTAACACTGCTTGTCAAGCCATGCTGTGGCTGTGTCCCACATAAAACAGAGGAAGATTGGCACAGATATTAGCTCAGGGCTGATCTTCCTCACCAAAAAAAAAAAAAAGGAACACCCACATATTGCTGGTGGGAGTATAAACTGGTACCAGCTCTGCTGATAGCAATTTAGCACTATTAAAATTAAATTTTAAGTGTATACACCTTTGACTCAGAAATTCCTTCTAAGAATTTATCCCATGTATTTATTGACATATGTGAGAAAAGATGTACAAAGATATTTTTGCAGCATTATTTAAAATATAAAAATATTGGAAGAATTAGGATACATCTATATAATGGAACCATATGCAACCTTCTAAGAGTTAAAGCAAATCTGTGTGTACTGATATGAAATGATCTCCAAGATAACTATGACCCCCCCAACCCAAAGCAGACAGCAGAGACCCAAAAAGCCAATGGACTAAGTGTGAGAAACAAAAAGTATGGATGTATACTTCCAGCTTATTTGTTCCCAAAGAGTTAATATGCCTGGAGCTCAGATAGTGACAAGCAGAGATAGAGAATAGACCTGGATGGGATCCACGACTGGGAGCCCTTTCAAAGTGGGAATAGGAACTTTCTAGGTCCAGGAACAGAGGACTCAGTGATGAGTTACTCTTAGCGTGGACCCCACACTGATGCTTTACCTGTGGACATTAGCCAAATAACCAACCTGGACACTCTTCAGATGTACCTTGAAGAGAGTGGGACTCAACTTGGGGAATTTTGCATCCTATGTGGAGATGGATACCTAAAGGAAAACCCTGCCTCCTGATCACTCTGGAACTGAATGGAACCAGGGAATTTCTCTGTCTTTAGGAAGCAATGGAAGCACCACAACGGTTATATATGTCATCCAAAGCAATTTGAACTTACTCCCAATTCCCAAACTTTGTATCAATTATTCCTATTCACAGTGTCTTCTGTGATAAGCACTGTTAAAAATGGCTGTCCTGAAGAAACAAATTTCTGATGATGGAAATCAGAGCAGTGGTTACTCTTGGGAGTAGGTAGCGTCAGGGAAGGCATATCTGAGAGACTTCTGTGGCACTGAAAATGTTCTTTAGTTTGATGGGCGGTGGTTAGATGCATGTATACATACGTTAAAAGGTTTGTTTAAAATTTACAGACTTTACTGTACATAAACTATATACCAATTTAAAAACACTAGCCTGGAATTTCCTTCTATTCAACTATAACCTACTTGGGTCTGCGTTATCCACATTCTTCTTTTCTCCCATAAAGAATCAAACTCACCTATTCAGCAAAATTCCAATGCCAGATAGTACAAATGCAAAGTCACAAGGAAAACAAAAACAAATCTATTTAGCTGGTGGAGAGATCAAAGAAAAGTAAATAGTGAACTGTGGCTTCATCAAATATTTACAGAACAGTGCAGAGCAGAAAAAAGTAGCCAGTAATCAAGACATATGTTGGCATTATATTTACTTTAGAGTAATTTTCAAATTTGCAATTGGTTTTAAAGTCTTTCATTTAAATCTAACACTTTGTTAAGAGAGTACAATAAAATTTTGGTTAACTGTGGTTTTAGAAAATTATAATCTTTTAATGTTTTCAAAAATAGTTTTTGAAATTAAAAAAAAAAAAACACTCTTCCCTTTTAGAGATTTTGCTTTACATTGCCCTACAGTCCAGTGACCTATATGTGTCAAAGCAGCTGCCAAATACTCTAGCGTGACCAAGAAAATAAATTTGAATTCCTGTTCACGCTAAATTTTCTTTTCTCTGCATGTATGGGAGACTTCTCCACTTTCAGGAAGGTGTTGTGGAGACTTGCTTCCCTTAATTCTGAGCCTCTGCTTGTTTCAGTAAAAAATACAACATTCCCCACTACCCTGTTCCCACTCCTCTTACTCCTCAACAGAAGCAATTTTTGGTGGGAGGGTAAAGAGCAAAGTCAAGTCATAGGGCAAGGGTGGCCAAAGTCAATGACCTCCAGGGCAAACCCTCAAAGCTCCCTCCTACCGGAAGCCACAATTTG
This sequence comes from Equus asinus, assembly GCF_041296235.1. Lineage (NCBI taxonomy): Eukaryota > Metazoa > Chordata > Mammalia > Perissodactyla > Equidae > Equus > Equus asinus. Next base: position 106,206,763 of record NC_091792.1, read on the forward strand.
AAGGGTGTGGGATAAGCAAAGTAACAGCAAAACAACACTGCCACAAGGACGGCTGAGGGCAGGAAGGAGCTGCATCAAATCCACCCAGCAGCACCATTTGTCTCTTCTGTAGGCATCCTATGGATTCTGAGCTGACAGCCTATGAGGCCAGGAATTAATCAAATATCAAAGAGAACTTTATAGTATTAATGCCAATTATTCCCAACTTTATTAATTTTTCCCATCTTGGAAAAAAATGACAAAGAAAATACAGAATTTATTCCAGCCTTGTTAAATACATCTACCTGGAATTTTTTCTATTATTTATGAATCAAAAAGTCCTTATCATTTTTTAAACTTTTATCATCTCACCACTTTTGTAAAGGCCTTACATCTCTGAATCCTCCAGAACAAGACAGCTGTGTTATCATGGAAAGGGAATAAACCTAGACCCAGAATACATAATTTGAAAATCATGGCTTTACCACTTACTAGATATAAAATGGGAGATAATACCTAGCTTCACAAGGCTCTCATAGGAGTAAAAGTTTTGTAGCCTGTGACAACTTATACAAATGTAAGGCATGACAGTGGTAGTATTACCAAGTGAAAAGAAGAGAGGCTTTGGATCTAGAAATCCTGGTTCAAATCTCAGCAGTATCTCTTTGACCAAGGTAAATTCTCTGAACTCCACTGTTCCACCATGATTGCTGCAAGGATTAAATATTAACTTATATAAAGGCTCAGTCACTTAACAGACACCCAATAAATTAAAGCCATTGTTTTGAAGATTGTTCTCCTTTTCTCTAGTCATTTTTCATTCATTTATGCAACAAATATTTATTGAGTAATAGGCACTGCGCTCGAGTATAATGGTAAGACATATACAACTCCTATCTTCATGGAGTTATCATCTAGTAGGGAATACAAAAAAAATAAACAGAAAATCACAATATAATTTTATATGTATTGTAATAGGAAAAGTAAGGGTGCTTATGGGAACCCAGATGAGAGACCCTTCATCCAGACTTAGGTTAGTATCTCAGAGGCTTCTTGGAGAAGGTGACATTGAACTGAAAACTAAAAGATGATTAGGAATTAGCAAATATGAAGGAGAGGGAGTAAGGGAAATTTCCCAGGAAAAGACACATGCAAAATCCCAGAAGCAAGAGAGACCGTGTTTCTCAAAGAATACCTCATAATATCATCAACACATACCCTCTGTTATGGAATTAACATAAATACTCTCATATAGATCTTTCTGTCCTCTTCTTTTCCATTGGTATCATGTCTTTAAGCCTTTCAGCTGACAAATATCCACTGAAGAAAACGTATTTTTGTCTTCAGCCAAAATCCTTCCATGACTAATTACCATTACCAAGAATAAGTTCCTGGTTATGCGGCCTGATAATTCACACCATGTATTCTCATTCCCATCTAGTGATACCAAAAGCACAGCATCAGACTGGAGAAGGATGGACAAATACCACTCTCTACCTTCCATGAGCTTAACAGTCCAATTAGGAAAATAAAACATAAAACAGATTATGACATAGAACCGTCTGTGACTAAATATTACTTGAATGGTTGGACAATAAATGTAATATAAATTTAGACAAGGATAGATGATATAAATCACTGCAGCTTGGGAGAAGTTTCCTCACAGCATTCAGTGAAGCACATGGCCTTATAGATATATATAAATAAACACTTGGACAAATTCATTTGTTTAGTCATTCAACAAATATTTGAGGGTCTACTATTATATGTATACAACAGGTACAGGGACAAAACAAAGGTCCTGCCCATACAGAGCTTATATTTTTGCTGGTAGAGGAGGCAATAAACAAAAAGACAAGCAAACATTTTACATACACATCTATTTAATCTTTGAAACAACTCCATGGGGTAGGATTTATCAGCCTGCTTTTACAGAAAAGACAAGGAATGTCAAATAATTTGTCCAAGGTCAGGCAGCTAGCAAGTAGCACAACTAAAATTTTTTTTTGTTTTTTGAGGACGATTAGCCCTGAGTCAACATCTGCCACCAATCCTCCTTTTTGCTGAGGAAGACTGGCCCTGAGCTAACATTCATGCCCATCTTCCTCCACTTTATATGTCACAGCATGGCTTGACAAGAGGTGTGTAGGTCCGCACCCGGGATCCAAACTGGCGAACCGCAGGCTGCCGAAGCAGAACGTGCGAACTTAACTGCTGTGACACTGGGCTGGCACCAGCACAACCAAAATTTTAACCTAGGTCTATTAGACTATAAAGCCCTTGTCCAATGTGAGCCATTCCACTCCACTGCTGAAACTTTCCTTTCCCTGCCAGGGGTTGCTGGAGGATTCTGTGATATGTGGTTGGTCCTGAAACAGTGTGCCCAGGATTTACCAAGTGATTCTTTCTTTCCTTCCACTGAGCTAGGTTGTGGGCTATTTCTTATTCCTGCAATGTTCTTCCTTCCCCATGCATTGCTTTTAATTGTGATTTTCATTTCCACTTCAAAATATATCCATGGATTCCATTTTATGCAGTTCCCTTCTCTGTTCTTAACATCTTCAACAAATTCTCCAGTCATTTTCTGCATTTACCAAAAACAGTTGCTGATTATTAGCACTATCTTCTCCTTCAAAGATATGGCTCTAATGGGCTATGTGGCAACTGTGGTACGTTGGAAGGATTACTATGTTTGGATTTATACATATTAACAATAGCTCTAATATTAAGCAATTAAACACCTGGCCCTTTTCTACATTATCTCATTTCATCTTTTCAATAACTCTACAAGTGATTAAAAATTGTTCCTGTTGTACACATGAGGAATTGAGGTTCAGAGAGGCTGAATTACTGGCTCAAGGCCAGAACACAGTGAATCCTCATGTGCTTTCCACTATACCATGCTGCCTCCCACCTAAAATGATAGAAATCACAGAAATGTGGATTTGAAAGGATCCCCTAGGATCTTTTATGAGACTCCTTCCTGTGTAGATATCATTTCCACAGAATCCTTTCCCATGATCGCCTCTTGTCGAAGTCCTGGCTTTCTCATATGCAAATTGTGACCTCTGTGAGCCTCGGTTTTCTCATCTATAAAAGGGAAGACTATTTGCCTCACAGGGTTATTGTGAGGATCAAATGATAAAGTCCGGAAAAGTCCTTTGCAAATAACAAAGCACTTTACAAATGCTCCCTGAGCTTTCTTTACAAGCAAGTTAAACCTGTAAAAAAACTTTACCTTTGAAATTAAGTCTTTGTAAATAGATTCTCCTTTATATATCACTGATTTCATAATCACAAATTTAAACAGAGCAATATATCCACAGCTTTTCCTAGTAGGCGAAATTATTTTACATGACTACTAGACATAAGACTAAGCTTATAATATAAGTTTTTCTCCAACTCTTTTAGAGATGGAGGAAAATATCAACTTTCGAACAGCTATAAGAAAGTGAATTTCATCTTAAATCTACAGTTATGTAAAATAATTAATACAGCTTGCAATAGGACGAGCTTTAAATGAATTCTCTAATTTAATTTTATTAGAATTTGTACACATATTAAGAATACCAATACAATTATAAAACATTTGAGCACTTAACATTTGTTAACTCATTTAATAAAATTCTTCAGTTATAGGAAAATGATAATTTAACAATTAAAAGAAAGTTTAACAGTTAAAGGAAAGTTAGTGTAAGAAGCTAGTAAAATAATAAAACAATATAGGCAAAGGGAAATCTACATAGCATATGTAACCTGACTTTTAATAGAGTTTTCAGTAAATTACTATACCCAACAACAGAAATGTTTCAGAACATTTTACAGAAACTACAAATAAAATAAGTTAAATTCTATTATCTGTAAAATGTCTACACATATGCTCATTTAAAACTGATCCATGGATATTATATTATGTCCCTTTATCCAGGTAAATGGAAAACTAGATTTCTCTATTTACCCTCTATTTCTTTAGCTTTCAAATTCATTTAGTACGTTAATCTTAAAATCTGTCCTTTCCAGATAGTTTCTGTGCTTCTTTCCTTAGCATTCACATTGTTTCCTTTTCTTTTCCAAGGGTTTCATTCTAAAGTCCATAAAAATGTATGAGCATATATGTATTTGTGTGTGGCGGTGTGTGCATGCACAATATTTGTGTCTTTTTCTAAATTAATATTTCTCTTGATAATGAGTAAAAATCAAAACAGGACAGAATGTTCATCCCTTCCTCATCCCTTATTAAGGCAGAAAAGTGGAAATACATCATGTCTTTTGTCTTGCATAAGCCCATCTCACTAAATGAAAACACTTATTGTTTTACTTACAGCCAATGTCCTTCAAATTGCTGGTGGTGATATGTTTTTTCAGCAATGTTGTCTGGAAAAATGAGAGAAATTCAGTTTTCCACCATCTAAGCTTCTTATATCTCTGAATGATGCAGGCTCAAGACCTGCCAAATGAGATGGGCAAAGGCAGCCAAATAGGGCTTCCTAGCTAATCTAAAAATAGCAGGTGGTGGTGAGCAGATATACCATTTTTCTCTTGCTCTTTTTCTTTTTTTTCTAAGAGCTAGGTACCATAAACATGGCTTCTTCAAAATTAAAACAGTTCAAAAACAATTACATTCTCTCTTGCCCTAAGACCTAGACATGCAGTCAGTTAGGGAAATTTGTACATTTTGCTAAGAAAGATGTGAAAGTCAAGGCAAAGCTATATTCTGCATTTCTTACAAGAAGGTTTCCATACTCAATTTCCATTTGTTCTGAAGGGCAATCTGACCATCACTTGCTGGAGTCAAGAATTGCCTTTGCCTTTTATTTTTCTTTCCTGGAACTCCTTGAATAATAACTATTAACATTTTGTATGTATTTTATAATTCAAAAAACCCTTTTACAGATTTTATGTTATTGACTCCTCACAACAAGCCTGTGCCTTGGAAAGGTTCTAGCACTACAATTTGGAAAATGACAAAACTGAGGCTCATAGAAGTTGGCTCATAGAAGCTTGCCCAAGGCCATCCAGATAAAAAAAGAGGCAGATCTTCCGTCCTCAAATTCCACTTTTGTCACACACACACACACACACACACACAGAACTCTCTCTCTAAAGATTCCAACATAAAATGGCATTTAAGGATTTAACTTTTAAAGTTGCATGCACACGTGTAAGCATGTACAAATATATTTTATGGGGAAAACGTTAAAATAAATTTTCTTGGATTAGAGGTTCCTTACAAATGTAAAAGTTCTACCAAATGTGAAAAAATGAATTTACTAATCATATTAACTATATAATGATACATTTCTTTAAAGACTTCATTTTTCAAAATTATTATTCACTTAACATAAGAAATTAAATAAGGAGTTACAATAGACATTTAAGTTTTGTTTGTTTGAAGGTGAGAGCAAAGACATTCACAGCTTAGAAGGAAATACTAATGTGTAAATGGCTCTCTCTCAGTGGTAGGATTACAGGTATGTTTTTCTTCTCATATTTTCTGTATATTTCAAACTTTACAGAGTCAAAAAATTATGAGCTTGAGCCAGCCCTGATGGCTTAGTGGTTAAAGTTTGGCATTCTCATTGCTTTGGCAGCCTGGGTTTGCTTCCTGGTGGCAGAACCACACCACCTGTCTGTCAGTTGCCATGCTGTGGTGGCAGCTCACATAGAAGAACTGCATACACAGTTAGGAACAACTAGCATACACAACCATGTACTGGGGCTTTGGGGAGGAAAAACTTTATTTTAAAAGAAATTATGGGCTTAACTGCATTTTCAAAAATAACTTAGATATAAGAAATGTTTTACAATATACTTTAAGGGAAAAAAGCAGGACAAAAAATTGAATTTATAGTGTGATCTCAATTTGGTAAAAAAGAAAATGTTTCTCTGTAGATACAAGTACATAAAGGTGGAAGGCAAGGATAGTGCTGGGATAGTGTTACCTCTGAAGGAAGGGATCCAGGGATTACCTTCTTATTTGAACATTTCTGCAATCTCCAAAATGCTTTAATGGGCATATTGTACTTTTATAAAGAAAAGAAAAATGTCTAAGTTTATTGTCACTGCCAAGTGGAGATCAAGTGAAAGTAAAAAAAAATCTCAATTTAAAAGTTAATGGAAGATATTAATATACTCGCATTCTAATTTATAAAATTTTCAGCTTTATGCCCATTAAGTTAGGTACAGGTACCTCTCACTAAATACAAAAGATAAGGGTCAATAAATTTTGCCGATAATCAAATCTCAGTTTAAAAAACCCTGTATTACTACATTTTCAATATGGAATTCAGGATTTTGCTTTCTGAATGTAAACAAAAGCCCTCTAAAGATCACAAATACACACAAATGTAGAAACTAGGTTTATGTTTATGCATGTGTGCACACACATGAGGATATATACACAGTGGATGGATTGTAAGGATGTGGTGGAACTTTCAGTAGACTATAGTTTTTCTTTATAAGTTTCTAGATCATTAATTTTCTGTATGAAATATTGCTGTAGGATCCATGAAATCAGGAATGCCTCCCCTCTCTCCTTTACCTTGATTACTTTGCTTGCAATAAAATAGAAATTGGAGAACGCCAAGATAGAGGTCAGTCAAGGGTTTCATTCACTTTCCTTTTGGTGGCTATTAAATAATAGCAAGTATTAGCCCGGTATTACGTGCACTGCTCCACCAAAGATGGCATTCTTTAACTGTCTGAACAGTCCTGCAGTCCAGACCAGGTATGAAGGCAATGAAGAATTTTTGCCTGCAGCCTATAACCATGCACTTTGCAGGAACATCTTGGTAACAGTTTGGGTAGGGTAGGAAATACAGCATTCTGCCCTTTTTATCATTTTCCCAGAGCAGAAATACTGGACTCGTAACACTAATCACAATATTCTTTTACTCAAATAACAAAAGAGTAATAAGCTTCTAACTTTTATAAAAATAGAGCGAGGGCAGTTTCTAAACAAACAGACTTTAAAGATAATTTATAGACATTGAGAGTTCTCTTTGTTGCAACTTATCTTCTAGGAAGGGATACAAAGATCCTTATGTACCTTGCTTAAAAACAATAGATAAAAACCATAGCCTATTAATTTCATCTACTTCCCAAGAGAAGGAAGGTCTCTTGGTGTGAGGAGTATCAAGCATCAAATTCTCCTGAGAGTTTTCCATAACAAATATTTATTATTTTTATAATCTGAAAATACAGCTACTTTTACATTTTTAAATTAGCAGAACTTTTACATTCACAAATGAAAAACCATAATTTTCTGAAACATTAATGGAGACACCAAGATGTTTATGTTCAGCACCACTCAAAAAATAAAGTACAGAAAAAAAATTAAAGGAAAACGCTAAGAACCTGGACAGCAATCCAATCTTTATGTAGCTTCAAACTTCCTCAAGGGGAAGAGTAATTCCTAAAATCTCAGATGGTCTTTCAACAGCCCCTGGCAAGAAGTAGGAGATCAATAAATATTTGCTGAATGAACAAATTTAATAGTAAATCAATTGCCTAATTTTTAATTTTTATATAGAAGACATTCTCCTAAGAATCTTCACCAGCACTCCAATCCCACTGACCAGAGGTAACCTCAGTGAACAGTGTGGTGAATCTCCCTCCACACAACATACACCATACCTACACACAGAGCGAGAGACAGAGAGAGAGGGGATCATACTATATTTCTACTTTAAAAATAGAGTGGATATCCTCTATAGCTTTTTTATTAACTGCACAACCTTACCAATTTTTCAGATGCTTTCAGCAACCAAGACACTGAATAAAAGGAAATGATAGTACTAATAGTAACGGCTACCATTCACTGAGCATTGTTCTAAATGCTTTATATATACTACACATTAAAATCGCACAACTTTATAGGTAGATACTATTACTTATGGCCCTCTTATAGATAAGGAAATTAAAATATATTACTTGCCCAAGGTTATAATGACTTGCCCAAAGTCAGATAGTAAGTAGCAGGGCCAGGATTTGAAGCCAGCAGTCTGTCTTGGGAGCCTGTGTTCTTAATCACTACTGCCTCTGTGATGTTAAAAATATTAAAGATAAATTCTTACTTAACAATGACTATTGGTATATACTAGACGTAAACATATAGGACACAATGTTTTGGGTTTTTTAAAAATTATACCAGAACCTTCTATACTTAGTAGAGGCTTCAAATTAACCATAACAAGAGGTTACATGTTCAGTTTAGTCTGCCATTAGTCAAAAACATTTGAATTACTAAAAAACATACGAATTTCCTTTACATATATTTCATAAGCTGAACAAGAAAAGAAATCTAAGTGTCTCATTGTTAGTTTCTTTTACGGCCCAAAGTAGCTTTATTCAAGTTTTACCACCGGTTTTATTCACTAGACTTGTCACTAAATGATTTATGGTAATTTAAAAAAAAAACTATATCCAGTCACATACACAAAAGGAACCTGAATCACATTTAAAAAATGTATGATTCAGACACTAAACTCACATTAAACTCAGATCCAAGAATGCTTTGAATAATGGCAGAATCTTTGGAATAAATGTATAGTCTCTCAAGGTAACTGGTATTCTGAAGAGAACAATATTCAATAGTCTGTTTAAGGTCAGTCTGTTAAAAGTTGGTTATCATACTTAACAGGTTTGTTTCATTTACTAATACAGCAACCAGTTCATGTCAACCACTAGCAAAACAGTAACACATACCCATATTGACTAGTCTGTTCCCAAGCCAGTGATTTGATAGCTAGTATTCTAAGCACTATATAACACATCAAACTAGTGTTGCTAAACCAACTGGAGCATAAATTGTTTTATAACATTAGCCAATTTCCTAATTTACTACTCTAAAATAAATGATTCCACTCTACCTGACAGTAACAGCAAGGACAAAATGGCAGCTTGAGGAGATGCTTTACTTTTGATTGAATCTTAGTTTAAACAAAGGATAAGAGTAAAAACAGTGCATATACATACATATAAACATATTCAGTATCGCCAAAGCACCAGCATCACCACCACAATTTTGAAGTGACACCAAAAGGTGATATGTTTCAGAAGATGGGTCACTTGAAGATGAGGTTTTACCTACCTCTGTTACTAAATCACTTTCTAGATCATGGTTTTGTTAAGTACACTTTTGTTCTTGGAAAAATAATCATTTGTCTGAGCTCCATGTAGTTCCACAGAATAGTAAAAATAACTGTAAGTTTCTTTGTATACATAATTGATAAGTTAATAGTAAACAGTCTTGCAAGACAGCCCTTAATATAAAGTCTGAGGGAACATTAGGAAATTAAATTTCCTAGCAACCTGTTAAGCATAATTATCTAACCAAGTACTTATCCCATAAAAAAAAACGAACAACTGGTATTATTCAATCTAATACCTAGAGAAGCAGCTGGGAGTTGTGCAGCAGACTTTCTTATAGTAAAACATTTCTAAAAGCACTGTCTTTGATTGTCTGTATTTAATCCAACATCTCATTTTCTTTTTTCCCCTTTATCTATACACACAAAATTTCACTCATTATTTATTAATCGATTAATGCTTTTGCTCTGGCAGTGCAAAAGACCTCTCATCAGCTCCTATCTTTTTCCAACCACTCACCATCAAAATAATGATGCTTGGATTACAGCCAGAGCAGAGGAAAGAATCAAGTATATGATGACCTCATGTGGCAAAGGGCTATAACTGCTGATTTAACTATGAAATAATCATGGGCTTAAACTACTCTTATCAAATTTTTATTTTCAAATTGCTATTTTAAATGGGTATTAAACACTGCCCAAGTTACAGAAGAAAAGAAAAACCATCTTATATATAAAAGTGAGTTGCTGCCCACTAAAATAAAATGAACCTCCACACTAGAGAGTCAAAATGTCAAAATATTTGAGCTCTTGTTTCAGCTTTGCCAATTTTTGTGAGATCTTTAGAAAATCCTTAGCCTTTCACAACTGTAAAATGGTGATAAGTTTTATCTACTACAGACTTGTAAGGCTAAAAGATGGTTATGTGAAAGGATTTTATAACATCTGGTATTTATAGGGTACTTTTATCCTATTTATGGTGCTGAATATTCTATATTTAAAACATTTCTCAGCTCATTATAAAAATGAAGCCAAAAACTAAACTACTGTTACCCAGTTTTACTTCTAATTGTCACCTTTTATTCTAGTTCAATGGACATTGATTGGTATAGTACCTATTTCATTCTAGGCATAGAACTAAAATTTGGGGCCGGCCCCATGGCCAAGTAGTTAAGTTGGTGCGCTCGGCTTCAGCAGCCTTGGGTTCGAATCCTGGGCGAGGACATGGCACCGCTCATTAGGCCATGTTGAGGTGGCATCCCACATGCCACAACCAGAAGGACCCACAACTAAAATATACAACTATGTACTGGGGGGTTTGGGGGAGAAAAAAGCAGGAAAAAAAATAAAGAACTAAAATTAAATTAATTCAAAGAGTAGCCATATAGCCAATAAAATTCTTTGATGATAGTCTTAATTCTTAAAAAGAAACACATCATATTTATCTATTTAAAATCTGCCAAAACAGAACTTGGTGTTAATTTTTTGTGAAATCCCTGAACCAAATCCAAATCCACACTGACAGAAAATATTGAGAAAATTAATATCATATTAAGAATTTATAACTTAGTAAACATACAATTACAGAGCTGTAGCCATAATAACCTTAAAAAAAGGAAGGGGAAAGGGAATAGATAAAACTGAATCAAATTCAAATTTCATACCTGTCCTTCACTTAACGCCTTTAATTTATTCCTGGAAGCACTGTCACTAAGCAAAAAAGCTTCAAACAAAATTTTTTTTCATTAATTTTAATAGGGCACATTATAATACACTATATCCCAAGATACCAAAAAACATATCAACTGAATAATAAAACAAGTTTGTAAGCAATAAACATAAGAGAATATACATAAAATATATTGCAAAGAAGTTTTATTATACCTGCCAAGAAGGAAAACTTGATAATGGGTGGTGGTTGGTAGAGGAGAGGAATAAAGGAATCTTTCTTTGGAAGGTAAATTCTGTTTTCTCCATCATTTTACCCCCACCAATTTTCCACCCTTCTGAGAATTAATGGTTATCTTGCATTCAAACTGCACTTAAAATTAAGTTACAGGGGCTGGCCCCATGGCCGAGTGGTTAAGTTCACACACTCTGCTTCTGTGGCCCAGGGTTTCACTCATTTGGATCCTGGGTGCACACATGGCACGGCTTGTCACGCCATTCTGAGGTGGCATCCCATATAGCACAGAGGCACTCACAACTAGGATATACAACTATGTACTGGGAGGCTTTGGGGAGAAGAAGAAGAGAAGAAAAGAAAAGAAAAAAAAGATTGGCAACATAATAGCTCAGGTGCCAATCTTTAAAAAAAAAAAAGTTAAAAACAATTAAGTTATAACACACACACAAAAAAACCTTTAGGGAACTTCAAAACACATGGAAATGGCATCTGCACATAACAGACTAATGTTCTAGAAGATGCAACCTCTTCATTTCTCTCATCTGACATACTTATGCAAAGCAAAATAACCTGATGCACAATTCAAATGTGTTTGAAGTAATAATCTGTGTGTAGAAAGTGTCAAGTAAATTAGTATGTTTTTGTCTGAGATGGTAATGTTTAAATACTGTTTTTTATTGCATACTTGTTCAGTGTATTTTGGAGTGGGAAAAGTCTTTCTACCCAAAGAGAAAAAAGTTGATTGTCTGAAAAATGATACAACTTTTCAAGAAATGTTATGGCAAAAAGTTATTAACTGAACAGTTCTTATGGGAGAAGACTGTATTTAAACATTTTTGGCACTACTAACCTCACTACTAATACATTTTATAATTAATGACAACATTCCAAGGCACTACATAGAATTACATCAAACTTGCCTTCATTTTTCAATATTCAACTATCTAACTGAAGACAAGAAAAAACAATTTCATTGTACAAATAAATTCTTAACAGAAAAAATCTTATTAGGATAGCCTCATATAGAGATTTTGGAAAAGGCAAAACTATGGAGACAATAAAAAGATTAGTGGTTGCCAGAGTTGGGGGTGGGGGTGGTGGGTTGCTGATAAACAGAGCGCAGAGGATTTTTTAGTGCAGTAAAACTATTTTGTATCATACCACAATGGTGGATACATGTCATTATTCATTTGTCAAAACTCATAGAATGTACAACACTGAGTAAACTCTAATGTAAACTATGGACTTTGAGTGATAATGATGTGTCAGTGCAGGTTCACTGACTGTGACAAATGTACCACTCTGGTGGGGAATGTTCATAGTGGGGGAGGCTGTGCAAGTGTGGGGGACACTGTGCAAGTGTGGAGGCAGAAAGTATATGGGAACTCTGTACCTTCCACTCAATTTTGCTGTGAAACCTAAAACTACTCTAAAAAATAAAAAAAGTTTTAAAAAAAAAGAGATAAGACTGTAAATTCCAAATAAGGTCTGTACTTTAGTTAATAGGAGTATATCAAAGTCAATCTCCTAGTCTTGATATTATGCTATGGTTAGCTAAAATGTTATCATTGGGAGAAACTGTGTGATGGATACACAGGAACTCTAATAATTTTGCAATTTTTTGTGAGTCTAAAATTATTTCAAGATTAAAAAATTTTTTAAAAAGAGATGAGATTTCTCAAATGAAGAAGGCTATTATTTATCAGGATTTATAAACTCTTTAAGCAACTTATCTAGCACTTTTCTGGAGGTAATGAGATTTACATCTCTTTATAAAAAACACTCTGAGACTCCTTGTCCTCTAAAATATGACAGACCTCAGTATACAGTGCTCTAAGTTTCAGGCATAGAAGACGAGAAAATTCTGAATGAAGGAATAAGTCTTATACAATTAATTACCTTCTCATTAGAGTAAACTATAAAAAGTAGTAAATATACTCTGATAGAAGATGACCTGATATGCAAAACAGGATCCAAGAGATAACGCAGAACATTAGGCTCAATACTCTTGTGCCCACCCAATGGTGCAGCTTTTAAGTCATGAAAAATCATAAATCTTTTTGGCTTCTTTTCAATTCTACAGATTTAAAAAGTCATAAGCTAAACATTTTTAAAGGTTACTGAAACTCTCTGAATTACACCTCCACTTAAAATAGAATCAATGTAATTTATATAAACCATTAAAATCTTTTTATAGTCATAATTTTTTCTTCAAAAGTAGAATAAATTTTCATTCTAAAAAGATGTAATCATTTCAATTGAGTGTAGCTCCATTACATTTCATGAGATTTATACTTATTTCTTAAGAAGATATTTAATTTAGTAAACAAATTCCACTCATATCAAACAAAAATTTTAAAAAGCCATATAATATCATGAGACAATTTAAATATTAATGGTGATTACAGATTTGAAATAAAATCTCCCTTTCAAAGATCACACATCTAGACTGCATAACCCACTAAATTATCATCTTTGAGTATCGAGCAACCAAAAACAAAAGAAGGCGTTTTAAAAAGGAAAATGACAGTTCCGATGTAAAAGTGACTCCTCTTCATTTAAAAAACATAGAACTTTTCTAAAACATCAAGTAGAAAGGTTAAATACATAGAAAACACACTGCATACCTTAACCAAACTTGAAAAAAAAAACTCTTTAATTATATACAGACCTAAAATGAATCCATGCAGGTTTTTAAAAACTATAATTATTCTACCCCTTGTCTTCTTTACTAATATATATATTTCCAAATATATATTCAATAAAAAAAATGATAATGCTTTCAAGATATATAACATATAAATATCATTTTTATCAGTAACTTCTCTTAAAGGAGGGGGGAAAAACTAAAGGTATAACCCTACAGAGAAGCAAGGCAAACTACGAAGGAAAGAGTGATCACAAGGTTCTCAAAGCAGAGATGTGTGACTTTTTTTAAACTTTAAAAAAGTAGGCTGCCTAATTAATCCAGACAGTAGGGAAAACAGGATAAGGGAGGAAATAAGAGCTGGGACTAAACAAATTTGTCTTTTGACTTCTCTCCAAGTATAAAGGTAAAGAAAGACTACTCAGTCCCAGTGCAGTGTCGAGAAAGAATAAAACGGAAAAACTTATCCCTCACGATGTCCCACACACATTTTACCTATAAAAATGGGAAGGAATTTACGAAAAACCATACTTACACCTCAAATAATTTAAAGACAATCATAGTCCAAACCAATCTTTTAACTAAGTAATATTCCATTCTAAAAGAATGGTCTGAGGAGGGAGAAAGGAAGAAGCTATTTTAGGCTCCATTTCAATGGAATCTCTATACTCATGTAATAACTTTCAGTTATCTTGTAAGTATAGAAACTTTTCCTCTTTAATCCTCTAAAATCCCATGCAAAAAGATGAATAAAGTCTCACTCATACCACAGATAGAGAAACAAAGGCAGGAAAAAGATTAAATGACCTATAAGAAAGGCTATGCCATTACAAACTGGGAACAAGGTTTAACCTGCTCCTCTGAAAAGTGTTACAGACACATTAATAAATACTAATGAAATGATTAAATGCTAAACCTGGTCTTATCTTCCACATAAATTAAAGTGGAAGAGGAGGCACTTGATCAAAAGTATTTAAATAAAACTTCATAGTCCTTTTCCTAGGGATTCCTTAAATTCTACTTTTCAACTTTTAATAGGTGCACTAATTTACACAGGACACATTACCATTTACTATGTAACATCAAAGTTTCCAGTTAAGAAACTGGTCATCAACGAGTTGAGAAGCACCAGAAAAAAAAAAAGCCAACCTGCTGAGGAGGATAATAGAGAGGAAAGACAGAAAGAGGTGGGGTCCTTTATCATACAGTTTAGCCACTTTACTGACTCTGGAATCATCTACCTCCACACTTCTTGTGTGAGAGATAATTAAATATCTTTGTTTTTTTAAACCAAAAAAAAAGAAACTAGTTATAAACTTTTGTATAGGATTCACCAAAAAAAAAATTTTTTTCTTGGAACAAAAATAGCTAAAAACTTCGGTTTTCTAAAGAGATTTGTATGAATATGGAAGTACGAAGATACACAAAGTTGAAGTGTTTGGGATCATTTGGCCGCCTGTGGTCCTCAGCAAGATGACAAAGTGTTCAGAAATTCTTTGACCTGAGGGGAGGAAAAAAATATTAATATAATTCTTGACTAATTTGAGACATCTAATATTCATCTTCACTTAAAAGTCTATAACAGCTGAAGACCTTAACTGTGTAAGTAACTTCATCACAAAGCCATAGCATTTACTTTCAAAAGAAATGTTAATAAATGCTCCTCAATAAAAGATGAATGACCTAAAACGTCATTATAGGAGTTACTAAATTTACACCTAAGATTGAGACAGTTCTATAACAGCCATAATGCTAATTTTATAATCTCTTTGCAATACCATAGACCACTGACATAAGCAGCTTTAGCACTGATAAAATTAATAATCACAATAGTTCAAACAACTCTGAAGGTCTAGACATGTATAACAGATTTGTAATTTTTCTGAAGCACAAATGTGAATCAAGTACACTCTGTAATATTAATACTTGAGGAAGGGCATCTAAGCAGTGAACAAACCTTGCTAACTGACCAACATCACAATGCAACAAGATTCGATTCTCTACATATTTGAGACTACACAGTGATTCTCCCGAAGAAACAAAGATTATTGCTTTGTAAAAATACCTAAAAAAGAAAGCTACCTGACAGCATTATTAATGAAAGTAAAAACAATAATATGAAATGATGATTCTTAGTTAAAACAGAAGTGTTATATAAAATTAAAGTGGTTTTACAGATTCATTCAGTTAAAATGATGGTTGGCTTTTAGTACTGCAATGGCTGACAATTTATTTTAATAATAAGTGAATTCCATTCTAAATTTTTAACATCATTAATAGTATGAAGAGGCCACATGAATTTTCCAAATATACTTTACTTTTATATCATGAGAAAAACAACTGTATGCTATAGTAGTTACCTATAAATGCTGAGATTTTCAAAATTCTTGAAATACAGCCCTTATGAATGTCAAGTATCATTATAGTAAATAAAGATTTTGTGATAGGATAAAAATCAAATTTCTCTCAAAACTAAACAAAAATTTGTGGCTTTTTCTTTAGATCTTAGATCACTAAGTTAATTAATGTGGATACAGGAATATTTGTTATACAGTTCTCATTACTGTTCCCTCTCAAATCTTCATCAATAGGTTTTCTCCCAGTTCCTTTATCAATATGGGCACCACTCAATATAATATCGTCAACTCTCAAATATTTGTGGGATAGATTAACTCTGATTAAAACAATGACTCAATTGATTAGGCAATGCCAAGTCATCAGTGACAAGGTCCCAAATAAAACACAAAACTAAAAATCCTTTAATCTCAAGACTTTACCTAATATAAAAATGGATGAGATCCACATCTTACAACTTCAAATATCCTCCATAGTGAATTTAGTTGAAAAAGAGAAATTTAATTTCACAAGTAGTTTATTATTAAAATATCTAAAGATTGGCGGTATAGGGAAGAGGGGGAAAACAAGAAGACAAAGCAGAGGAGAAGAGGGTGAGAAAGAACTTTTGTTAATGTGATTATCCCCATATTGCAGATAAAGGAACTAAAAGATAAAGAAGCTCCTTCTTTTAGCTAAGGGCACAAAGCTAGAATTTGAAGTTAGGATTAGAATCTAAATAGTCTAAATCTCTCGAAAGCTCTCAACTGTCTCTTAATCTAACTTTCTGTAATATTTTCTGTGAGAAAACTTTTTTCTCACAAGTTAGAATACTTCTTTTAGACAAAACAAATGTTAGTTTATAGTCTTTGTATAAATCTACCTTTTCAACCAGACTGTCATATTTGTCTTTAAAGTCTTCATTAACATCCAGTGTTAAAATAGGCACTTCTTGTAGATAATCAAAATTGGTCCTGTTTAAAGACAGGTGAACAAAATAATTAGAAAAAGCAATAAATAAAAAACAGTAAAAACTCATTCTTATATCATCATTGGAAAATGAAAATGCTGTCAATCATTTTATATTAAAGTTATCCTGCAAGCACTTCATCTGGCAGCCCCTTCCTTTCTTACCCAGAAACTACACATATCTAAAAACACCGTGTATAAAGCATATAAAATAGAAAGCTAGGCATTGTGACATGTCATTCTCCTCAAAAACCAAAAACATACCATAAAATAGGAATGTTTACATTTTAAAAATGAGAAAACTAAGGCTCAGGGAGGTCACTCTGAGGTTCAAAGTTTGTCTAAAGTTGCACGCTAATAAGTGAGACTGGATTTGAACCAAGATCTGACTAATTACAAAGTCCATGCTCTTAACGACTATGCAATCCTATCTCCCAAGTCTTCATCTAAGAAACAAATCTGAAATATCTTAAAATTCTCTCTGAAAGAGAGTACCTAAATAATGTGCACAAACACATTTTCTACTTTATCACTTAATGTGAAATTCTGTATATTATGCTGCCAATACCACTGGGGGAGATTAGCTATTAAGGAAATAGGATCTCATTGCAGTAAAAAGAATCAAAATCCACGACTAATTCTGGAAAATCCTACAATACTAATAAATAAAAATGACTGAAAATGAAAAATGGTACATGTTTTGGGTCAAAATTTGATAAAGGTATTAAAAATGAATAGTAAATAAGAATGAGGAAGTCTTACTTCAGTGTTCTATGCAGGAGCCAGCTTTCATGCTTAGAGTGAAGCTTCTCTAAATATTCAAGAGGAATATCTTGTTCTTCATTTCTTCCCCGTAAATATATTCTATTCAAGCATTTCTAAAAGCAAGCAATAAGAAAAAGGGAGAGAGAGGGGAGGCAAGGAACAATTATTCTTGTCTGCTGCTATTACATTTTTCTTCTCTACTGTCTCTTTAGTGATGCTAGCCAAAATCTCTATTCCCTCCAGAAAGCTGATCTAGATCATTTTTCCCTCCTTGTGCTTTTCAGCCATTTGGTGGCTCTACACCAAGCAGTACTTTCAAAAATAAGACAAAATAAATCTATAAACTTTTAGCATCCATACTTGAAATATACTGTATAAAATAAGTTTGGCAAAAAGAAACAGTTCAGCATACAAACTGTGCTTCAAAGTCTATTATAAATCCTCTCTTTTCAAATAATTAAACGATCTTCTAATCAAAAACTATCATAAACAGGGGCCTGCCCTGCGGCCGAGTGGTTAAGTTTGCGTGCTGTGCTTTGCGGCCCAAGGTTTTGCTGGGTCAGATCCTGGGTGTGGACATAGCACCGCTCATCAAGCCATGTTGAGGTAGTACATAGCACATAGCACAACCAGAAGGACCTACAACTAGAATATACAACTATGTACTGAGGGGCTTTGGGGAGAAGGAAAAAGAAAAAGATTGGCAACAGATGTTAGCTCAGGTGCCAATCTTTAAAAAGAAAAAAAACGTAAATAATACTGATGAAATAAAGTTTTGTGTCAGACTTTAAGATATTGACTATGAACGTTTCTGGCAGAATGAAATTATTAGTATTCTTTTTGTTCTTTCTTCTATATTTACATTTACCATTTTTGTAAGTAAAATCAAAAAATTCTTTTCAAAAATAAAAGTAGATTTCAAAATTATTTTTCTTAAATTCTGGTTTACTTGATATTAGAAGAGGAACAAAATCATCAATTGGAATCAGAAACCTAGCTTCTTTGAAAATTCAGCAATAGTAACACAGTATTCTTTCAGGCTAGAAGTCATGACATGTACATTCATCATGACTTAGGAAGAAATAGGAATACAAAACAGAGAAAAATGAGAATGCAAACACCAAACCCAGAAATTTAATAAATGTAAGTAAAGTCTTATTTAGGTTAGTTTTATGAAAAGCATCTACTTGGTCTTCTTGGATTCATTACATAATTTCCTATGCAAACAAGAACAGCTATGCTACAACCTATCATGAAAGACACATTTTTAAGTTAGCTCCCTTAACTAAAAATGGCAAGGGTCTTCCAAGTCTCTTCTCAATTATAGCTGCTACTATAGCTGCTACTAGCCACCCATTTCAAGCCACAAACAACCAGAAGATTTCTTGAAGTGGCCCTCCATCAACTTTGCCATTAATGTAAACATTTACTGAGCTCCTAATATGTATCCAGACCCTGTCCTAGGCACTGGAAATTCAATAGTAATTAAAATACCCAAAGTCCCACCTCATGAAGCCTATATTCTAGGAGTTGTTTGAGCAAGTTCCTTAATCTAGCTGTGACAGATAAAAGATGCTACGAGAGTTAGGAAGAATAATGAAGAACAGAACTGAGGAAGAACAGAGAATGGCCTAAAAGAACAACTTGCCGAATGTGGGCTTCTAGTCTGCTGAGAAAATAGAAAGCTTCAATCTACACAGTTATGAGTTTCTAATTTGGAGGTGGGGAGCTAGAGGGTGGGGAGTAGAATTAAACTAAATTGCCTTCTCTGCATACCATTGAAAGGATTTCTAAATAATGCTTTACATTTTCAATGGAGCAAACTAATTTTTATTAAGTCTCACCTCTGGAGTGGCTCGAAGATAAATGATTCCATCCAGTTCAAGGCTTTGGCCCATCTGTTTATTCATCCAGTCATGCCAGTCTTGATAAATTGTCCACTCTGTTTCATTCATGCAGTCAGATTCATACAAATTAGATGCAAAAATATACCTGAAAGAGAGTCTATATCAACACATAAATCCTTCCCAAAAAGCACAAAGAAACAGAAAAGAGAAAATAGATCTACTAAACGGACATGGAACATTCTCCTAAAACCCATGGCTGATAATGCCTTGGACAAGAGAAAAAAACAACAGCGTAACTCCAACTATAGGAAATATGTTCTTGGCCAGCAGTTCTCAAAAATGTGGTGGGAGGACCCCTGGTAGTCCCTAAGAGCCTTCCAGGGCTTCTGTAAGCGGCCAGATTATATACTGTACTTGAACCAAAAGAACGTATTACAACAGATGGAACATAGAAGCATAAATGAGAATCCAGTTGTCTTCTATTAAGTCAGACATTAAAGAGACTTGCAAAAATGTAAAATAATGCTACTTTTATCATTGTTTTGTTTTGAAAAATATAATTTTTTCAAGTATGTTATTTATGTTAATATGTAATGAGTTTATTATTAATTTTAAATAAATTAATAATTTTTATATTTCTCAATCTTAATTTCTAATAACATAAATATCAAAAAGACACAAAGCTCTTTGGGATCCTCAATAATTATTAAGAAAGGAAAAGAATCCTAAGACCAAAAGTTTGAGAACTTCTATTCTGAGCAAACTCTAGAGGTTAAAAGAACCCTTGCGTAAGCAAGGTCATTCTAAGGTCCCCTTAGAGATTTTCGATCTCCTTGTTCCAGGAGCAAGCGTAGAATGTAAATCTGGATTTAACCATAACAGATGAGAACTTTAAGATGGTTGGAGGAAAAACAGCTTCTCTGAATATGTGAATGAGAAGGCCACCATATTCCCTACAATTTCCATGGAAGCTAGCAATTATAAATGCCAGAACTTCCCTAATGCTGTTAGTACGAAACTGCTGAGGGTATTAAATTATTAAATGTTGGGGTCAGCCCCGTGGCCAAGTGGTTAAGTTCCAGCACTCTGCTGTGGCGGCCCAGGGCTTCGCAGGTTCAGATGCTGGGCGTGGACATGGCACCGCTCATCAGGCCACGCTGAGGCGGCGTCCCGCATGCCACAACTAGAAGGACCCACAACTAAAATATTCAATTACCTACTGGGGGGATTTGGGGAGAAAAAGCACAAAGAAAAGAAAAAGAAAAAAGATTGGCAACAGTTGTTAGCTCAGGTGCCAATCTTAAAAAAAAAAAATATTAAATGTCATTTTCCATCTCAAATCCCCAACTCAGCCTCTCTTATTACTTTGATTCCCAGGAAACAGGAAAAATAAGTCCCGTTCTAAGCCAAGATTCCAAATTGACAAGCACAAATCATTTATATATACCTGTCACTATACACAGATCGCTCAAAAAATAATACAGGTTTCTCCGCATTTTTGAGCTTGCCATTGAGAGAGGCAAACTGAGCTCGTATTCGACTGAGGCAGGCATATAACTGGAAGGTAAAAGACCATCGTTCGGGTTTCTCATACATCATCTGCAGAACATTCCCGCCAGTTTTCTCAACTGTTGTCAATTCCTATTTTGAATTTGAAAAGAGAAACAAAAAGCAAAGTTAATGGTCAACAGAGCTATGTTAATCTTTTAAAAAGGTCAAAAAGAGAAGTTGGATAAATAAATGCATCATAATCAGCAAAACCAAGATGATTAAGTCCTCTTCCTCCTGCTCTTTCTCACTTTCTTTTCCAGGTTGCCTGAAGTCTGGAAGAATTTGAAAAGCTGGCTTAACCACAGGATTCCTTAGATCTTTTCCACAAGAAGTCACAAACTAACAGCCTATAGCAGAAATTATTTGTTTGGCTCAAATGAGACTTTTCAAAAATTTGCATTAGTTGTTAATATTTAAAAGCTAAATAATTTCACATTTAATATATCTGAATTTATGTCTTCTTTTTAAAAATGGGAAAACCAAGCAATATTGTGTCTGTCATTTGCTCTTGGTAAAAATCAGCTAAAGTGAAGTCACACATGCTTCCATTAGAGGGGACACATGCTCTCCAGTCTATCAGCCCCTGCCATTCCCTGTTGAGTCTCACGGCAGCTCTGATTTATTTCTTTAGCTGCCTGGCCCGTTATAGGTATTTAAATTTGTGACTTCAATCTCCTAACACAGAATAGATCCTCCCCAAAGTTTTGTGATTTAATAATCATATTGTTAGAACCAATACTTTCAGTGTTGAGAGGAAAAAATATATAAAATAAAAACTCAAATAAAACCTCCGTAATGTTACATCAGAACTGGAAATAGCATCCAGAACTCATGAATTATTTTTATTAACATAAAATATAGTTTTCCTAGTCCTGTCCACCAAAAGGCCTATAAACAAATGCCACCCGGATTATATCTCTAAACACCATTTCTCACTGAAAGGAATTAGGATCACATAGCTGATTCCACGTCTGGGAAAGGAAATGTACGAGGCCAGCTTGATACACTTTGTTCCACGAAACAAGGAAACTATCAAAGACTAAGGAGGTTGTGCCACAGGCAAGAGAGCCAACATGAAGGAGCTTCCACTGGTCAAAAGACAGGACACTTTGAACATCCAAAAGAAATGATAAATGGAAGGCAAAAATCCATAACTTCATAATACTAAAGGAAACTGGAAAACAAAAAACCAAACTGTCCAGTCATCTTTACAGGTTGCTAGGGCACCAATTAATTATTCCAGAAATTAGTAGATAAAGAGAAAAAAATATCAAACATCTTATTTTAGCCCTTTCTGTACAAATGTTCTTTCAGGTTAATGAAATAGTAGACGAAGAAGAGGTCTTCTTTCCCAAAGAATCCTAGCTAATAAATTCAGAAGGCTTTTTAAAGTGTTTTTTTTTAAGATTTTATATATCTACTTATTTATCCTTGTTCTCCCCAAAGCCCCCCAGTACATAGTTGTATATTTTAGCTGTAGGTCCTTCTAGTTGTGGCATGTGGGACACTGCCTCAGCATGGCTTGACGAGCAGTGTTAGGTCCAAGCCCAGGATTGGAACTGGCGATACCCTGGGCCACTGAAGCAGAGTGCGTGAACTTAACCACTTGGCCACGGGGCTGACCCTAAATTCAGAATTCTTTTGAATTAGCATATCACCTTTTGCAACACCTAACGATATACTGGATTAGGGCAACAATTAGCAATAGATGCTAAAACATTAAAGCAAAGCTGATAGGGAATTTTGTAACATATGAATTAGGCTGACAAAACCTGAACAGACTGATTTTAACATCACAAAAGACATCCTCCTGATGGAATGTGAAAGAAAATACATATTACCACCTAAGAAGTCTGGCCAAAAAAGAATTGAAACTAAATCTAATCAAGGAAACCTCTAGAGATCTAACCGCAAAATTATAGGAAATACAGAGAATTGAGAAACCTGTTGAATTATAGCACTCAGCACTCAGCCAAAACCAGAATAAGGGAAATTGTACAAGGACAAATGACCTGGTTTCTTCGACTAATAAACTGCAAAGAAAAAAGAGGAAGGGTAACCAATAGATTAAAATTTAAAAGACATATAAACCAAATGTAATATGCAAATCTTGTCTGACTCTTGATAACAACAAACTGCAGAAAAATTATAAGACAATAGGGAAATATGAACATAGACTGAACGTGATGACATAAAAGAATTACTAATCTTTTAGATCAATTTTTTAAAAAAAATCTTTACTTCTAGAGTTCTTTTACTGAGTCTTTAATTTCTAGATAAAGAAATATGTTATCAAGAACAGAGGTTCTCAAGGTGTGGTAGGGGAACCCCTGAGGAGTCCCTGAGATCCTTTCAGGGAGTCCACAAGAAAAAAACTATTTTCATAATAAATGTACCATTTTCCATTCTCATTCTCTCATGAATGTACAGTAGCTTTCCAGAGGCTAAATGACATGTGATACTGCAACAGTTCGAATGTAGAAGTGGTTATGAGAATTCAGCTTTTGCTATTAGTCAGATATTAAAGAGATTTGCAAAATGTAAAACAATGCCACTTTTCTCCTACGTTTTTCTGTTTTGGAAAATAGTTATTTTTCACAAAAATATTTTATGTTAACATATAATTTATTTTTGTGATTTATTAACATGTGATTTATTATTGTGATTTTTCAAATGAATTAACTGATAATTTTTTTCTTGTTTTTTAAAGATTGGCACCTGAGCTAACAACTGTTGCCAATCTTTTTTATTTTTCCTGCTTTTTTTATTCCCCAGATCCCCCCAGTATATAGTTGTATATTTTAGTTGTGGGTCCTTCTAGTTGTGGCATGTGGAACGTCGCCTCAGCATGGCCTGATGAGCGGTGTCATGTCCATGCCCAGGATCCAAAACGGCAAAACCCGGGGCCACCAAAGTGGAGCACAAGGACTTAACCACTCGGCCACGGGGTCGGCCCCTGATAAGTTTTTAAAGTGTTTCAAGTTAAACTTCTAATATAGTAAATATTGATAGATCTAACCTACATTAAAGCTCTTTGGTTCCTCAATAATCATAGACAATAACATGTATACTTAGTTAACTAAAGTAACAGTAACTTTTAAATAATGCTATGGCTTAAAATAATTAAGAACTCATAGGATTAAGCTATTCAATAAGTAGTTTACCTCCTAAAAACTTCACATATATACTACTTGCTTTAAATATCTTTATTAAATAAATGACAATAGAGTTACTTATTCTGATGAGTGTAAATAATTAGTTTAGAAAAATACCCAATTAAATCTCTAATTTAAAGCATCATAAAAATGGAACTTAATATAATCAGTGAATCTGAAAAATACATATTAGGGTTATTTCAAACTATAGTGCTCTCTAGAGAAACTAAAACTGAGCCAACTTCTTGACAAGTGATTGAAATGGTGAATTTATATAAACCATTTTCCCTGGGAATGATAAAAAAGGTAAATGCAGATTGGAAAGGTCCAGATACAGTTAACTAAAATGAACAAGAGGTTGACACGACTAGCTATAATTAGAAAAGAGTTGGACCAAGAGCCTGAAAAATATGTATGTATAGACTTGTTCACCAATTCCACAAGTACTAGTATGAGGATCAAATAAAGGTAGAAAAAGGAAGCTTTAGATCAAAATCTTAAGATGTGATTTTGTTCCATAATCAATGAACATTCATAGCTTAAACAGGTTCTCAAAAATGTTAAATAAATTCATGTTGATAAATGTAAATGTACTCTTGGTATAACCCTAAACTTCTGAGGAAAGGCAACCACACATTTCCACTTAATACTCTGTGATAACTGCAGATCAAATACTACATAGAATTAGTCATGATCTGACCCAACAGATAAAATTCTTACATTGCAAATTGTTAGCTCAAAAATTCTTCTGAACTACATTCTCCTACCTCTGGAAACAGTGGAATTATTTCTTGCTCTTACAAAATATCACAAAAATTTACTACTACATGTGTCACTGCTTTGTCCAGATTTCTAGCCTAGCACCTACTGGACAAAACACAATATGTTTATGTAATTAAATAGGCAAGGTCATCTTAGGTCTCTTCCAGTTATTCTTTTCACACTTAAAAACTTCTAAGGGGGCTGGTCCTGTGGCTGAGTGGTTAAAGTTCCATGCGCTCCACGTCAGCACTGGCACTGGTGGCCCAGTGTCACAGGTTCAGATCCTGGGTGCAGACCTACTCTACTCATCAGCCATGCTGTGGAGGCATCCCACATACAAAATAGAGGAAGACTGGCATGGACGTTAGCTCAGGGCCAGTCTTCCTCAAGCAAAAAAAGAGGAAGACTGGCAATGGATGTTAGCTCAGGACAAATCTTCGTGACCAAAAAAAAGAAAAAACAAAAAAACTCCTGAGATACCTAGGTAGTATATACATGACAACCACAGCCCTCATTAAAATATTCAATATATCCAATTTCTTGTTATTAGATTTTTATATAGTCTGATTCAAGTAGTTTATGTTAGGGGCTATTTGATTTAATAAATGGAGTTCTTTAAAGAGGCTTGGAATACTAAATGCATCTCTAACTTGTAAAATATATTGGAAATAATTTTGAGCACCTGAGGCCTATCCATTGCCACTTTACTACTATAGGCCAAAGTGAGCAAATCTTACCATTCCAGGCTTTCCAAATCAAAAATAAGGGGGTGAACAGAAAGAAGCCACTGAATTTTCTTCCCTTGTGTGACACTATTTTCTTTCTTTCTTTCTACATTAAAATTGATGGCACAGTGATAGAATATATTAGAATACTTTTGATATTAGAGTTGTCAGATTAAGAAAGAAAAAACAAAACCCAGGACTCCCAGTGAAATCTGAATTTCAGATAAATAACAAATAATTTTTTAGTATAAGTATGTCCCTAACACTGCACGTACTTTAACTGGCAACCCTACTTAATACACAACACTTTATCTTATTACAGTCTTTCTAATACAAGGCACTCTCATTTTCATTTTTTTAATTTAATTCTCCCATGAGCTTGATTTATCCTATTACCATTCCCATTTTACTAATAAGAAAAACAAAGTTTAGAAAACTTGAGGTGTTTTCTAAGATTACATGGCTAACTAGTAGAATTAGAGCCTATAAATACTCAGATTATATAGTAAAATTTTATTGCAACAGCATATAATGTAACTGAATTTCACCTACATTCCTATAATTAGACATAGCTTCCCATTTTAAACAGTTAAGCCCCATTAGGAAGGAAAATAAAACTATTTCCAATTTTATCTATAAGGAAGAGGATATATCCCCACAGACCTTGGGATAGGTCAGTCACTCTCACTTCCTAATACACCCTCACTCTCTCAATTCCAGTGACCCACCAGTAACCCCTAAAAGGACCTACACATGCCCAATCAAACCTATAAACCTAATACCTCCATTTACAGGAACACATATCTTATTATTCTAAGTTCACCTGCAATTGCTTAAGCAAAGAAGAGCTCTCTTTTATTCACAGTCCAGAGAAGCAGAAGGTAAAACATCCTAGGAGATGAGTCCTCCCTTTATGGACTAGGAATGGTCTGTTAGAAAACCCAGGCTGAGGTCTGCCCTAAAACTGACTGTTTTGAACATTATTGATTTTACAAGAAAAAGACAGTTTATCCACCACTTGCATTGTAGGGTCCAAGATTTATCTTTACAGGCAACATATAATAATAAAAGGGACATTCTACCAAGAAGACATAACACATTAATATATATACACCTATCACAGGAGCACCGAAGTATATAAAGCAACTATTAACAGACCTGAAGGGAGACTGACAGCAACACAATAATAGCAGGGGACCAAGACACCCCACTTACATCAACGGATAGATCATCCAGACAGAAATCAACAAGGAAACAGTGGCCTAAATGAAACACCACATCAAATGGAACTAATAGATATATAAAGAATATTCCATCCAAAAACATCAGAATACACATTCTTCTCAAGTGCACATGCAACATTCTCAAAGACAGACCATACGTTGGGGAACAAAGCAAGCCTCAATAAATTTAAAAAGACTGAAATTATATCAAACATCTTTTCCAACAACAACAGTATGAAACTAGAAACCAACTACAACAAAAAAGCTAGAAATGTCACAAATATATGGAGACTAAACAACATGTTACTGAACAATCATTGGATCAATGAAGAAATCAAAGGAGAAATCAAAAAACACCTGGAGACAAATGAAAATGAAAACACAACATACCAAAAGTTATGAGATACAGCAAAAGCAGTACTAAGATGGAAACTTACAGCAATACAGGGCTATCTCAACAAACAAGAAAAATCTCATATAAACAATCTTACACTATACCTAAAAGAAGTAGAAAAAGAACAAAGCCCAAAGTCAGTAGAGGGAAGAAAACAAAAATCAGACCAGAAATAAACGAAAGTGAGATTTAAAAAAACAATAGAAAGGATCAATGAAACTAAGAACTGGTTCTTTGAGAAGATAAATTTGACAAACTCTTTGCCAGGCTTACTACGAAAAAAAGAAGATTAAAATGAATAAAATCAGAAATGAAATATAAAAATTATAATGGACAGCATAGAAATACAACAGATTATGAAAGAATACTATGAAAAGCTATACACCAACAAACTGGATAATTGAGAAGAAATGGATAAATTCTTAGAATCATACAATCTCCAAAAACTGAATCAAGAAGAAATAAGAGAATCTAATTAGACCAATTACAAGTAAAGAGATTGAAACAGTAATCAAAAACCTCCCAAAAAATAAAAGTCCAGGACCAGGCGGCTTCTCTGGTGAATTCTACCAAACATTTAAAGATTTAATTTTACCTAATACCTATCCTTCAAAAAACTATTCTGAAAACTTGAAGAGGATAGGATGCTTCCTAACTCATTTTATGAGGCCAACATCATCCTGATACCAAAAACCAGACAAGGACAACACAAAAAAGGAAAATTACAAGCCGATAATGCCAATGAGCATAGATGCAAAAATCTTCAACAAAATATTAGCAGATCGAACACAACAATACATTAAGAGGATCATATACCACAATCAAGTGGGATTTATTCCAGGGATGCAGGGATGGTTCAACATCTGCAAATCAATCAGTGTGATACACCACATCAACAAAAATAAGAATAAAAATCACACGATCATCTTAATAGACACAGAGAAAACATTTGACAAGATCCAACATCCATTTATGATAAAAACTCTCGATAAAATGGGTATAGAGGGAAAGTACCTCAACATAATAAAGGCCACATATGACAAACCCACAGCCAATATTCAGACTTAACAGTGAAAGACTGAAAGCTATTCCTCTGAGAAAAGTAACAAGATAAGGATGCTTACTCTCACCACTCTTATTCAACATAGTACTGGAAATCTTAGCCAGAGCAATTAGGCAAGAAAAAGAAATAAAAGGGATCCAAACTGGAAAGAAGGAAGTAAAACTGTCACTATTTGTGGATAACATGGTTCTATATATAGAAAGTATCCACAAAACGACTATTATAAATAACGAATACAGTACAGTTGTAGGGTACAAAATCAACAAACAAAAATCAGTTGCAGGGCCGGCCAAGTAGTTAAGTTTGCACAGTCCACTTCAGCGGCCCAGGGTTTTGTCAGTTTGGATCCTGGGTGTGGACCTAGCACTGCTCATTAAGTCATGCTGAGACAGTGTCCCACATAGCAGAGCCAGAATGACCTACAACTAGAATATACAACTATGTGTACTTAGGGCTTTGGGGACAAGAAGGAAAAAAAAAGAAGATTAGCAACAGATGTCAGCTCAGATGCCAATGTTTAAAAAAAAATTTTTTTAATCAGTTGCATTTCTATATACTAATAACAAACTAGCAGATAGAGAAGTCAAGAATACAATTCCATTTACAATCACACAAAAAGAATATCAAGGAATAAACTGAACCAAGGAGGCAAAAGACTGATACACTCAAAACCATAAGACATCATTGAAAGAAATCAAAGAAGACATAAAGAAATGGAAAGATATGCTAGGCTCATGGATTGGAAGAATAAACATAGTTAAAATGTCCATATTACCAAACGCAATCTACAGATTCAATGCAGTCCCAATCAGAATCCCAATGACATTCTTCATGGAAACAGAACAAAGAATCCTAAAACGTATATGGAACAAATGACCTTGAATAGCCAAAGCAATCCTGAGGAAAAAGAACAAAGTTGGAGATATCACAATCTCTGAATTCAAAATATACTACAAAGCTATAGTAATCCAAACAGCACGGTACTAGCAGAAAAACAGACACACAGACTGATGGAACAGAACAGTATGCCATCCACTAAATATCATATTGTACTGTTCTCTGAGAAATAAAATTTCATTATTTTGAACCACAGAGATTTAAGGGTTTATCATGGCAGCAAGTGCTACCTTAAATCTACTCGAGACATTTAATAAAATCTATCAGAAGTGACCTTGCTTCACTTGAAAAACACTTATGAACAACGTGCTATGCACCGTGAAAAGTACTGAGATAACAAAATAGGTTACATACGTAAAACTAAATGGTCTTGTAACATAGATAGTGAGAAGAAATTTGAAGACTTTTCTGAAGAACCTTCATGAACAGTATGCAAGGTGAAATAAGCTAGTCACAAAAGAACAAATACTGTACGATTATATGAGGTATCTAATGTAGCCAGATTCACAGATACAGAGAGTAGAATGGTGCTTACCAGGGGCTGGGAGAAGTGGGCAAAGAACAGTTCTTTAATGAATATAGAGTTTCAGTTCTGCAAGATGAAAAGGTTCTAGATATCTGTTTCACAACAATGTAAATACACTTAACACTACTGAACTGTACATTTAAAAATGGTTAAGATGGTAAAACTTAATGTGTTTTTTTTACCACGCACAAATTAATCACACAAAAAAAGACCACACATCTCCTTTTATTTGGATTTCCCAATAAACATAATCCCCCTTGTCCAAAGCAATTCCAAAGTCTACTATGTGAAAATAGTTTAGAGGCCCAATACTGATTCATCATCTTATTATAAAAATAATAACCAGCTAGTTGTTCTAAAAATACAAATCCTTAAATTAAAACTAAATCAAAAGTTTGCCATAGAATTTTACGGCTTTGAAGATGTTAGTTTTTGTCTCTTAGTTTAACATTATACTAAATTAGAAAATTAACAGTAAGCCAGGATATCATTTTGTAGTTCTTCAGGATAGCCTAAGCCCATAAAAAATGTTTTCTTTTGATCCCTTGCATGAAATTTTTGAGACTACAAATTGCTGGGGTTTTTTATGCAATTATGAGTGTTAAGAATAAAATACATATTAGAAATTTATCCAAAAAATACTGTCCATCATCTTTAACAAAGTGAGTGTAATTTTATCAGTTTCTCCCCTCTGAAAAGTATCCAAATAAAAAATGTGAATGCCTCAGGGTCAAACTACATTAAGTAAAAATTGATAGGTCATCTCTAGAAAGCAGTTTAGCTATATTTATTTTTAAAAATCTGTATCCTTGGGCCCACTTAACTTCATTTTTGGAAATTTACCTTAAAGAAATAATCTAAAATACAGATTTAACCACAAAGATATTTGTCACTGTGCAAATAAGCAAATAGGCTATCATTCCACTATTACTAGGCATTTATATTAAGTGAATAATGGTACATGCACACAATAAATTGGGCTGCCTTTAGAAATTGTTTAAATTTTTAATGACATTTTGAATTACCTTTGACATAAACATTATGTGGAGGGAAGCAAAGTAAAAAATTGCATACTGTTGTGCCAAGTAAGATATACAGTTTTCTCTGGTTGATAAGGTTACAAGTATTTTATTTACCTCCTTTAGTAATCTATGATATTTTCCTAACTTCAAAGAGTGAACACATATTACTTCATAACATTTTTAAAAATTATGTATCCCTTCCTGCCAAAATTGTATAAAGTAAATTATTATTTCAACTATATAAAAGATACACACAGGGTCGTGGGCTTATGGATAATTTTTGTTTCTGTAATTCTGTAATTCACTTCATTATTTTACAGAAAGCACAGATTATTGCTAAGACAAGTGAAAACCAGAAATATCAAGTAGAGATACAAAATCATTTATCTTTTAATGATAGTCTAACCTTGTAAACATTGCAAAAGTTCTGAATTAAGTTCAATCAGAAAGGATCAGTCTACCAAAGAAGATAATTATAAAATAGCCAACGAAAGTCATCAGGTGATTTCAGAAGATAAGAGCAGTACCAGCAGAAGGACCTACAACTAGAATATACATCTATGCACTGGGAGGCTTAGGGGAAAAAGAAGAAGAAAAAAAGAAGATTGGCAATAGATGTTAACTCAGGTGCCAATCTTTAAAAAAGATTTTTTTAAATAAAAAACAAATAAAAGGGAAGTTTTCTAAAAAAATAAAAAAAAGATACGAGCAGAAGCACCAATTCCTAATTAATTTTTCAGAATGACCTATGAAAAATATGCTGTTGTTTCACAGACAAGTATATTTTATCCCGTCTTTCTCCCAGTTACTAATTTTTCAGTGGCTCCTTAGAGGTAAGAAGTGTTGGATAAAGTAAAATAGTACTTCACAATTAATAACAAATATCTCCTAAAAGAATTCAGCTCAATGAGAAAAACATGACAGAGCAGAAATGTCTCCCTAACAGTCTATATCTCAAAAATAAGCTAAAAGGAAGCAATCAAATCAAAGCTTTGGGCCTAAATAATAACATAAATCACCCAAAAAAAGCAATTATTTGAAATAAACCTTCAGTATAAAAATTGGTAATCGTCTGGGTGGTATGTTTTAAAGATAATCTTCCCATGGGTGGGGAAGGGACAGGAGACTACGTAATCTTTTTAGGTACTTTGCCTCATTATTTTGCTAAAGTTGGTGGCAGCCTATCAACAGTCAAGCAACGTTTCAGCCACTAGGTGGCAGGTAAAAAAAAAAAAACAGTTAAAAAACAAAACAAGCTACGCATGCAGGTGCAAATTAAGTTTCTGAGTAGGGGAGGAGATCAAAGGTACCAACAGCCCTGCTCTTCCAATTCTGCAGCAACTGTCAAGAAGCGTGATTAAGTGAATATCCAAAGTAGGACTGGCCTTGCTAGCACTAGGTCTAAAGACATTCTACTTCTCACTATTGACAGCATTCTAAGAAAGCTGAGATTTAGACACTGGGTGATTCACACTGTAACCCCAAGGGATACATCTGGGATAGGTCTGGGGAAGAAGGGCTCTAGGATGAAGGAAGAAAATCCCATATCTTGAGTTTAGGGGAGGTCCAAGAAAAAAAAATCCAAAGATACAGGGAACCCACCTACCCATCGCCATCCTCACACTCCACTCCTTATCCCAAAATACTATTACCACACTGTCTGAAACTCCATCTAGAAGCACAGAGGACTAACAACATAGTAGTCCTCAATACACACACAAAAATAAAGCTACCCTACCAGAATGTACACCAGAATGCAGTGAAGGTAATCAAACTACAACATCTTGGAGACATGACTGGATTACAGTAAACTGATGAAATCTGTTAATAGTAATAGTAGGGTCACTTCATGGTAGTTATAAAGACAGGTCAGTTTAGAATTTTGATTCTACTCACTCCCATCAGAATGGCTATAATTAACAAGACAAGAAACAAGTGTTGGAGAGGATGTGGAGAGAAGGGAACCCTCATACAATGCTGGTGGGAGTGCAAACTGGTATAGCCACTAAGGAAAACAGTATGGAGATGCGTCAAAAAATTAAGAACAGAACTACCACATGATCCAGCTATTTCACTGCTAGGTACTCATCCAAAGGACATGAAAACATGAATGCATAAAGATACATGCACCCATATGTTCATCGCAGCATTATTCACGATAGCCAAGACTTGGAAGCAACCAAGGTGCCCATCAAGGGACAAATGGACAAAGAAGATGTGGTATATGTACACAATGGGATACTATGCAGCCATAAGAAACAATGAAATCTGGCCATCTGCAACAACATGGATGGACCTTGAGGGTATTATGCTAAATGAAATATGTCAGAGGCAGAAAGTCAAATACCATATGATCTCACTCATAAGTAGAAGATAAAACCGAGAAACAAACACATAGAAACAGAGATTGGATTGGTGATCACCAGAGGGGAATGGGGGAGGCAGAAGGGCAAAAGGGATGATTAGGCACATGAGTGTGGTAATGGATTGTAAGTAGTCTTTGGGTGGTGAACATGTTGTAATCTACACAGAAATCGAATATATAACGATGTACACCTGAAATTTATACAATGTTATAAACCAATATTACTGCAATAAAAAAATTAATTTTAAATAAAAGAATTTTGACTCTAGTACATGAGAAGAAAATGCTCTAGTCCATAACCATGAGTACCAGATCCATGAAGCCAATAGTCTTAAAATGGAGACAGACACATCACAATGTGTCATAGTCTGATGACATCTGTCATTAAGATAACTAATTCCCTTGGGCTCTGATTCTAAGATTAAGAGAACTTCATTATAAATTGTCTTACCATGTATATCAATGCAATGTTTTCAACCTGTCCTCTCCAACATAACTAAACTCCCAACACTAACAGGGACACACTAGGGCAGTCATTTTTAACCAGGAGGCATCCTACATGTTTAAATTCCCAAGGGATCATTTGTTATTTTAAAAAGCATCCCAAATCCCTGAAATTGTTACGAATTCTTTCCACCGGGTGAGAATTATGGGCCTACATAGAAAAGGGAGTGACCTAATTCAGTGAATCTGATAGTTACATTTCTCCCTGCAAACTAATATTTTTGGCATTTTGGTTTTTATACATTGGTTTCTGTGCCCTTGGTTAATGTGAGGTATAGTGAGAAGCAGAGACATTTAATGTGCCAATAGATCAGTTACATACCTTTAATATGAATTAGAAGCTTATGATACTAAAACTAGAATGGACCTTAAACAGAGGTCACCTAATCCAATCTAGTCTAACATTCCCTCAATGAAAGAATCCCTTCTGTATTTCTGACACTGGTTTAATTTGCCTACTTTCCACGCAACACCTGAGAATCACTGCACTGATAGTTGACCCCAGAAATGACAGGGAAAAGAGGTATTTTTAGAACACAGGTGTCTCATTTCTAAAGGTAACCAAACTTCAGCAGGGCACTTCAGTGAAAGAGGCCGCAAGACATACTTTGGGAAGTAAAAATTCAGGGTAGAGGAAGATAGAACCCAAAGGAAAATGGGCAAAAGGGCCTGAATAGGGACTTCACAAAAGAAATCCAAATGGCATACATATAAAATAAAGGACCGCAATCTCATTAGCAATCAGGCAAATACAAGTTAAAAACATAACAGATATTACACTCAAGAGAATGACAAAAATTAGGAAGCTGGACAATACTAAATATTGGCAAAGATACGGACTAATAACAGCTTGAGCACACTGTGGGGAATGTAAACTGGTAAAATCACTTTGGAAAACAGGCATCACACACATAACCCACCACCGAGTAATTTACTCCTTATTCCTAGAGAAACTCTTGCATGTGTGCAACAGGATTCATGTTAATAACATGGCTATTTTTGGAGCAACTAAACTAGAAACCACTCAAAAATGGATCAAAGGTATAGAATGGACAAATAGTGATATATGAATACAACTGAATACTATACGTCAATGAAAATGAACAAGGAGTAGTTGCAAGTAACAGTATGGACAAATTTCATAAACTTATTAAGCAAAAGAAGCAAGACAAAAAAGAACGAGAGCAGTTTATTTCATTTATACAACACTTAAAAACAGACAAAACTAAGGGATATATTCACGTATGGTCAAATTATTTTCAGAGAGTAGGAAAACTATTATCACAAGAGTTATTTTATGTGAGTGATTATCCCTAGCAGAGTTATTACCCTAAGGAAGG
This sequence comes from Equus asinus, assembly GCF_041296235.1. Taxonomy (NCBI): domain Eukaryota; kingdom Metazoa; phylum Chordata; class Mammalia; order Perissodactyla; family Equidae; genus Equus; species Equus asinus. Next base: position 106,241,826 of record NC_091792.1, read on the forward strand.
AGATACTGTGACCTGAGAAGGACAAACAAGGATTTCTGGAATGATAGTAATGTTCTATTTCTTGACCTGGATGCTGGTTACAAACATATTAGCCTTCAAATTGTTCTTCAAACTACATAGGCTTCATATACTTTTCTATAGTTACATCATATGTCAAAAAAAAATGTTGAAAGAAAGAAGCAAATAAATTTACCCACTTTAAAATTCTACTTAAGGTTAACTCTGCCTTTCTGCAAAGACTAGACTGAAATGTCAGTTTCTTAAGAAAATGGAGTCCATATGGAAAGGAAGACCCTTCAAGATTTAGTCCTGGATTATTCTAAGGATTGGGTTGTTCTGAGCTGGGCCCCAGACCTAAAGTTAACTATGCTTGGCAAAAGGTAAGTGAGAAAATATTTTTTGTTATTCAAAACCATATATCCTCAAAGCCTATAGAATATCTTGCTAGTGATTCCTCCTTGTATACACGATTTACATTTTAAATACTCAATTATTCCCAGATTTCTCAAACCAACAGCTAAACTTTAAAAAACAGACTTTTTTTTTTAATCCTGTCTTCCTCAGCTCCAAGCAAGTTTTTAGCACACAGTTCCATTTTTGAAGATTTCTGCTATACTGCTTTCAATTTCAATTCTCATTATCCCGGAAATTAAAATCTTAGCAATCAGATCTCTCTCCTTCATACACATACAGTAAAAAATTTCGCTATAAAAAAATGAAATTTAGGGGCGAGCCCGGTAGCACAACAGTTAAGTTCGCATGTTCCACTTCAGCAGCCCGAGGTTTGCCGGTTTGGATCCCAGGTGCGGACATATGCACTGCTTGTCAAGCCATGCCATGGCAGGTGTCCCCCATATAAAGTAGAGGAAGATGGGCACAGATGTCAGCTCTGGGCCAGTCTTCCTCAGCAAAAAAGAGGAGGGTTGGTGGCAGATGTTAGCTCAGGGCTAATCTTCCTCAAAAAAATAAATAAATAAATGAGAGATACATGGTTCTCTCCAAGACAAAAGGCTTAAAGGTAAACTAATAAAAGTCAGTTATTGGGTAGTTTTTTTGTCTTTGTTTTTCAAGAAAACGTAAAAAGCCACTCAAGGAATTTAACTTACCATTAGATTTTTTTTTAACTTTCTAATTAATTTTTTAAAACTTTAAAAGTTCTAGTTAGGGGGCCGGCCCAGTGGTGTAGCACTTAAGTTTGCACATTCCACTTCAGTGGCCCAGAGTTCGCCAGTTCGGATCCCGCGTGCAGACCTATGCACCAATTGGCAAGCCACGCTGTGGCAGGCATCCCACATATAAAGCAAAGGAAGATGGGCATGGATGTTAGCTCAGGGCCAGTCTTCCTCAGCAAAAAAGAGGAAGATTGGCAGCAGATATTAGCTCAGAACTAACCTTCCTCAAAAAAAAGAAAAGTTCTAGTTAGATGCAATGAAGTATATAAATCTTACATGCACAGCTCAATGAATGTTTATATATATACACATCCATGTAACTACTGCCCAGATGAAGATATAGATTTAAAGCTAAATTTGGAAGTTTTATTGGAAAACAAAAAAAAAACCCAAGAGATTAAATATCACTGCTCCTATAAATCAAAAGATTTTCATTTTATTTAATTAAATTTTATTTTCATACCTCAAATTCATCTTGAGTACTTTGAACATTGCACCATCTGGTAACAGGCTCAGGAACCACTTCCCAATCCTCACAGACTTGTTTAAGAATATTCACAAAAGTTGACTTCCCTGCAGCTGTTATGAGAAGAAAAGTAAAACTGAGTAAAAGTTACTGGAAAAAAATGCCAAAATAGTCATTACCTTTACAAAGTTTGTAATAGCAAATAATACCCCAAAAAATCAATTTCCGAAACTTTCTCTTTAGATTTTTTTTTTCATGAAAACCAAAAGGGTCCCTGCCCACTTGTATTTAACACATTTGTTTCTTATTGTTTTTAGCTTACCAAAGCCATGAGACTTTCAAAGCCATGAGAAGAATTAAAAACCTGGTGACATTTTAGGCAAGGTGTTACGGCAGAAAAAAAATCCTACTCCTAGACTCACTTTCCTTAACCAAGAAATTAGGATAACTTTGTGAGAAGTGGTTAAGGCTATTCTCCCACTTAATTAGGTAGATGATCTTGGTCAAGTCACTGAACTTCTCTGAGCCTGTTTCCTCATAATGCAATGGAGATAATAAGAATACATTCCTCACGAAAACTGTTGTGATAAACAAACACTGTAGTGTTTTCCAGGCTCTTGCGTTTTCAAAATTTGCCTCTCTAGTGGCTCTATTCTCTCAGTTTACAAACAAGCTCAGATCTTTCCTATCTAAAACCAATTTAAAAATCACCAAATTAACTATAAAATATAAAGACGCATCCAATGCCTAGAGGTTTAGAATGGGAAAGATTACGATTATTATTATATGACACATTATCATATGGCACTATGACTGACAGAAATTATAAAAACATTTTTGCAAAACACTCCCTACAAGCAATAGCCATGTTTTCTCTGCTTCACTTTCATGGTTCTGTGTACTCTATCCAACCCTTAAAAAAAGTCATATGGGGACCAGCCCAGTGGCAGAGTGGTTAAGTTCGTGTGCTCCACTTCAGCAGCCTGGGGTTCGCAGGTTTGGATCCCAGGCATGGACCTAGCACGGCTGTGTCAGCCTCCCACATAACATAGAGGAAGATTGGCATAGATGTTAGCTCAGCAACAATCTTCCTCAAGCACAAAGAGGAAGATCGGCAACGGATATTAGCTCAGGGCCAATCCTCCTCACACACACACAAGTCGTATGTACTTTACTTCTCCCTAATCATTCATTAGTTTCTGGGATATGGGTCGGGGGGAGTAGGGGGTATAGTTCAGACGTAATCAGGACATATTATATCCACTATTTTAAAATTTCCCAGGAATACATTCCATTTAATATTAGGAACATCTTGACCCAGAATTTAACAGGGTGTAACAATACTCCTAATGACCACCACACCCTTCCTATCTGAAGTCACCAAATGTGGTCATACCAGACATCTCTTGTCAGCAGAATGTGTTTCCCTCTCTCTCTCGTCATATATATATATAAATACAAACACATACACACACATAGGTAAACACAGAAAAAAGCAACTTCAGTATGCTTACAAATGAAGCCTCCTCTTCCTTATAAATTAGATCCAAAGAGGGCAAGAAGAACTCACCTTTGACTTGAAGAACTATATTCAAACCTAGGACATTATATAGGGCAACAGAAGAGAAGAAAAAACTGGAAGAACTTTAAAGGATCACACATAGAACAACAACAAAAAAAAAACAGAGAGAGAGGTCAATAATAAGGTAACAGAGAGAACAGAGAACAGTTGAGAAGCAAGACATAAAAGTCATACCACCATGGGAGAAAAACTTTTAAGGATAAACCAGATGACCATTAGATTTAATCATGGGAAAAACACTGGTGATCACAGATTTTGTGTAGAGGGTAAGCACAGGGACTGTGAGGCATTTCGAAGAATAGCAAGTGGAAGCATATAAAATGATTACCAGACACTCACTGAGCCAGATGGAAGAAGAAAGGGAAAACATGATGTTCACAACGGGCACCCAAGAAACACTTTAAAAACAGCTAGAATCTGCAACCACTTAAGGCTAGAGCATTCAGCTTTCTTCTAACACTGCGTATAAGCAGAAAAAGTTCATGTGGTCATACTCTGAAATGTTAAGAGTAGTGTCAGTTACTCTTTAAAACTATGCTTTAGTTCAAGCAGAATAACAATAGTTACCTGTAGTCCCCAATCTGACTAATATTCAGTTCCTTAACTTTTTGTGGGGAAGAAAATAAGCTAATTAACAAATTAATATTCTATGAAGGCAAAGAAGAACAAGAACCAAGGGCACTCATGTTAAAACTAAAAAGTCATGGGACCTAACAGAATCACTAATGCCAAAGCAAGCATTATGATGTCAAAAATCATTCTGTAGGGACTACTAAGATGAAAAGACGCAAGTAAGGCCTCCATAAACCTAAGAGCGTATTTTAGTAGCAGAGAACATGAGAAGATGAGTTACATGAGTATAAAACTAAAATGACCAGGTAAAGTTTAAATTCTAGGAAGACCAGAGGAATCACAAAATAGTCTTCTACACACAGATCAGCAATGTATACATTTATCACTTATTTGGGTCTGGCAAATAAGGTGGAGGGGACATGAACGGTGCAAGAGCAGTAATAAACAGCAAGTGACAAAGCCTCAATGTCAGGGAAGATAGTAAGTGGTAAGACACAAACCCCATCTAAATAGCAAATTGTTGTCTTACAGAAATGCAGCCCAGGGTTACCACATCTTTAGATTTGTCAAGAAAAGCCAAGAATCTAAATGTTTACAGGAAGCCTCAACATTTTTAAATGCTAGCAACCAATTAAAAATGTTTTTTCAAGTCTGTGCAGGACAATGTTGTGCAAATGCAGGCCATCAGCACACAACTCCTTCCAGTGTAGGTAACGGGAAGCCAGAGAAGAATTTTAAGCAGGGAGGGGATAACACAATTTCATTTGTATACAGAAAGACTGCTCTGGAAGTAGTCAGATACTGGAGATGGAGAGACACATTAGGAAATTATTTCAGGTACTGGGGCGATTAAAGATGCTTGGGGGGTAGTATATCTCTAGATACAATAGATTGCTTAACTGGATTTAAGAAAGGGAAGGGGATTAATTCATTGTGGTACTGATCTGAGGGGTTGTTCATTCAAATTTACTTTTCAAATGGCTTTGTTCAACTACTTTCTCCTGTCTTCATATATGGTCTTTATCCAATAAGTAGTTGTGAGGAATCATATCCGTAAACATTCACCTTCAAAGACCTTACCCTGCTAAGAGGAAAGGAGAGTCTATTATGTGGATCTTTTCCACTGGTGACTTAACACTGGACCAACGAAACAAGATGACCTCTGTGTTCAGCTTTTTTCTGTTCCTTGGAATGCTGCTAGAGCATCTGCTTACCTTGGCTTTTTAAAGAAATACAAGTGCTTTGAATGTGGTAAGAATAAAAAAAAAATTTGCTGTATGCATGAATGGCCAGTACCCAACCTGAAGCCAAAACAATTCTATCAAACAGTTAGTGTCAGGCACAGGTTTCCTGTGGTAGGAAATACAGATGAACTGGAAGATCAGATGCATCTTGCAAAATGACATGCATGGTGTAGTATGCCCCCATCTGGGTTAAGAACAGAAACAGCTGTGGTCTTTGAATCATAACCCAATGTTTACTTGGAAATGAAATAGGGAATGAGGAACTCCACACTGTTAAGATCATTTAAAAACTCTTTACCCAAATGCTTACAGCAATTTTATTCATAATCGATAAAAACTGGAAACAATCCAAAAGTCCACAACTAGGGAAGAGATCGACTGTGGTAAATCCATGCAATGGAACACTACTCAGCAATAAAAAAGAACAAACTATGGATACAAGCAACATGAATAAATCTAAAATGTTAAAGCAGCAAGACACAAGAGGTTACATACTCTACGATTCCGTTTATACGACATTCTGGAAAAGGCAAAACTTACAGGGATAGAAACCAGATCAGTGGTCTCCAGGGGACAGGGAGAGGGGGCTGACTACAAAAGGGAAGGAGGGAATTTTTCGAGGTGATAGGAATGTTCTGAATCTAGATCGTGGTGGTAGTAAAACGGACATTATACGTTCGTCAAACCATATAGAAGAGCGCAACATAAAAGGGATCCTTTAACGTATGTAAATTACACCTCAGGAAGTGACACACACCCCGCCTCAAAAAACAAAACAAAACAAACCAACCCAACCCTTCCCTTTGCACAATCCCAACAAAAAGGAGGCAGCAGCCACAGCGCCCAAGGCAGGCCCGCCGGCTCGGCGAGCGGACGCCCAGGGGGGCCCACCCTCGGGCCCGGGAGGGCAGCAGGCACGGCAGGGAAGGATGCTCTCGGCGGCAAGGGAATCCGAGGCCGCGGCCGCACCACCAGGCTGGCAGAAAGCCCTCTCTGAGGAGCGGCTGAGATGCAGCGAAGGGGCGCGTCCTCCGCCGCCGCCCTGAATCCCCTGCTCTGGGGCCCACATTTCCTGGGGCTCCTTACCGATGTTCCCTTCGATGGAGACTTTCTTGATGCGGGTCCTCTGAGAGCCGGTCGTGGGAGACAAGCAGCTCTTCTTGGGTGGGGTGGCCATTCCTCGCGTGGGGCGCCCCAAGCGCGTCAAGCAGCGAGGGCTGGAAGGGGCCACAGGTGCGCGCTGGGGCTCGAGCCGCGGCAGAACCTGCCTGGACCCGCAGGCTAGACTCCCGCGCACCGCTCGCTTTCCCGCCGGCGGGTCCGGGGTTTGGTGTTGGCGTGAGGAGGCAGCGGCCGATGGGGGCGGGACTGCAGCTAGCCTCCCGCCCAGCGGGGAAGCCACGCCCCCTCCCCCCCAGCAGCCGGCGAGACCCGTTCGGGCCCCCGCGCCTTCGCCGGCTTCGGGCGGAGCCCTTGCGTGCGCGCCCGGCACGTCGGGATACGCGCGGGCAGGGGGCGGAGCCGCGCGGGCAGGGGGCGGGGCCGCGCGCACCTCTGCCCGCTACTCGGGGGTGGGGGCCGTTCCAGAGACGCGTGGGGGCCCAGGGCTGGCGCCCGAGCGCGGAGGTCGCCGCCTGCCCTCGTCCCAAGGAGGCGGGGGGCCGGCCGGGCTTTGGAGAACCCGCTTCTCCAGCGGGGCTCCTGGAGGTAAACAGAGCGTCTGGACAGAATTGGTTGGACTTAACATTTTGAACTTGTCAGGGGAGAAGCAGTGTGTAGTAGAAAAATCAAACGGATTATCCTACCTTCTCAGCCTGGAGGATGACCGTCAGCCTAAGTGCCTCTGGGTAACCCAGGCCTCAGGAAATGTATTTTACTCTTACTGTGTGCCAGGCGCTGTTTCGATCACTTTTCATGAATTAACTAACAATCCACTGCTGAGATCCCACCGTTGGCCCCATTTATCAGTGAGGAAACAAGCACAGTGAGGCTACTTGTTTAAAGTCTCGAAGCCAGTAAGTGCAATTGGGATGGGAATTTAGATAGGCGCCACCTCACGGGAAGCCATTCCTGATCTCTCATACCCCTCTCCATTTTATTTGGATGCCCGCTTACGCTGAAGGGGAGCAGAATACGCTCCCCCGCCCAAAATATGCCACTTTGGCATATTATTTTGAATTAAGTAGTTAAGAAACTGTGGTGCACGCTTTTTACACTGTACTGAAGAAACAGGACACTGACCCTTTGTCCCCGCTGAAAGGAGGAGATAAATCTCTGTGAAAGGTACCCTCCCTGTACCAAGAGGGTAAAAGGCATCCTATCACCAGAGATAGGGAATTTAGGGCTGAGAAGCTGTGAAAATAAGCCCTGTTACTTCTTCACCAATTCACAACCCCAAGCCTAAACCCCTTTGTCTTGTCAATTCTTCACAAATTTGTCTTTCTAAAAGGTATACAGTAAAAGCTTCCTGCTTTGGTCACTTCTTTGCGTCTCACATTTTTATGGGACTCCCATATATATGGAATTAAATTTGTTTGTGTCTGGGTACTCTGTTTTATGTCAATTTAATTATTAGAGCAGCCAAAGAACCTAGAAGGGAAGAGGAAAATTTTCTGCCCCTACAATGTTATGTAGAAGTTACCACACTGTGTAGGTTTCTGTTCAGCAATGACTATAGCTTAATTAACTTTGTATGCACTACACCTGGCACACACTCTGCTAGAGTGCCATGTACTCTGCTAGAAGGCTCATCTAGCTAGGGACAAAGGCAGTGTAGAAATGCCCAGAGGAATTCTATTTTTTTTTTTAGGAAGATTGGCCCTGAGCTAACTGCTGCTGATCCTCCGCTTTTTGCTGAGGAAGCCTGGTCCTGAGCTAACATCTGTGCCCATCTTCCTCTACTTTATATGTGGGACGCCTGCCACAGCATGGCGTGCCAAGCGGTGCCATCTCCGCACCCGGGATCTGAACCAGGGAACTCCAGGCTGCTGAAGCAATACGTGCAAATTTAACGGCTGTGCCACCGGGCCAGCCCGGGAATTCATTTTTAATCATGGTAAAGACCTAGTAAACCAGACATTACCCAGTCTAGAAGTTCCCGAGTTCAAATTTTCTACAGAAACTGAAGGCCCTGCTATTCTTTTTTATCTTGCAACTGTCATCAGACCTGAAATGCATCCAAAGGTGGAGTCAGAAGAAGGGGGATAGTGAATCCACTGTCAGAAATAAAGGGCAGAAGTCAAAATGTGATTCCATGAGGAACTCTAGGATAAAAACAGCAAAAATCATTCTCTGTAAGTTTCTTATACTATTTTGTTATGCTGTTATTTTATGTATATTACTTTTGTTTATCCCTTGTGGAAATTAAAGAAACCTTAACTAAACTGGGAGTCAGGAAGGCCTCTAGGGGGAGCTCTCACTCCCTAACGTACATCAGCAATTACAACAAACGGGAAGAGACAGAGCTTGCGTCATAGACAAGTAAAACTACGACAGAAGGAAGATTTCTCTCCGGACAGGCAACAGCCCAGGCAATGAGAAGCCGTTGCCGCGCTGAACTGTTACTTCCCCTCAATGGACTTTAGTTTAGAACAGCCCCTCCCTCCTCCCCTTTTCTCTATAAAGGCAGTTCCCCTTACTTTTTTGTTGGATTTGCCTATGGTTTGCATATGGTCTAGACATCCCAAACTGCAATATTTTGGCAATTCCTGAATAAACTTGTTTTGAGGTTTTTCAAGTCAACACCCCATAGTGATTAGCAGCAGGATTTTTGAGATGAAAAAGGCCCAAATGCTTGTCATCAGGGATGGCAAGGAAGCTGGGGAAGCTACTAGGTGGTATATTCCACACCCAAGCTTAGAAAACCCGTGAAATGGCAAGGGTATTAGCAGCTACGGAGAGAGGAGTAAGGCAGGGTGAGTGTCTGAGCCCTTCAAACGGGAAGAAAGTGGAAATGAAGTCTCATATATATCTGATAAAGATGTTTGGGGTTGAGGAGTAGAAATCCCCAAGTGTGGTTTCCACGAACAAGCAAAAACAAAAACCACAAGAGAAGTAGTATGGTGGAATAATTAAGAGTTTAAGCACTGGAAAATTAAAGACTGGTTTCAAATCCCAGCTCTGCCCTTTTCTGGCTGTGAGAACTTGAATTCCTCCAAGCTTAGGAGTGTACCTCAAAAATGCAAACGAAGTAAATGGGGGAAACAAGGAATCTAGCTCTCTTGACATCAAGTTCAGCATAATTTCCTATTTTCCTACATGTCTGTGGATAACACAAGGAAGATATCAGTAAAACCTCTTTTAAAAGCACCACCTCCCTGATTTTCATCCACAATCCCTTATCTGAAACCCTTGTAGCCAGATCTGTTTCAGAATTCAAAAATTTTTGGATTTTATGGGGGCCAGCCCGGTGACAGTGGTTAAGTTCGCACTCTCTGCTTCGGCACCCTGGGATTTGCAAGTTCGGATCCCAGGCATGGAGCCACAGACCCCTCATCGAGCCATGCTGTGGCAGCATCCGACATATAAAAAATAGAGGAAGACTGGCATAGATGTTAGCTCAGGGACAATCTTCCTCAAGCAAAAAGAGGAAGATTGTCAACAGATGTTAGCTTAGGGCCAATCTTCCTGACCAAAAAAAAAAAATTTTTTTAGAAAATACACACATATACTATATATATTACATAACTATCCCTCACCCTCCTGCAGAGTGTTAAATCAAATACACTAATATTTTGCAGTGAAACCTAAGAGTTTTCACATTAAGTGAGACAAAGACTATTAACCTCAGTTCAGGTTAAGTTTGCACTGAATTCAAGAAAACACTTGCAGTTTTCCAAGCTTTTCAGATTTTAGAATTGCAGATAAAAGACAAGTACCGGAGCACCCAGCCAGTCATGAACATGCTACCATCTTAACCCTTCCTTGACAGAAATTTTACTACGCCTTTAATTTGCAAATTCCTTGTCTCCTGTGGGAATGCTGGTGTAACTCAAGAAAGAGGGTCCTAACTGATAACTTACAAGTTTATTAAGAAAACTCTAAACCAACTCAGAAAATGAGAACAAAGGCAGAAAAAATAAGAGGCCCGAACATTGATAAGCAATGGTTACACAGCCCATGCATTTGTGTACACCAACCCAACAACTTCTGTAAAAGGATATTTATCAACTTAATATGCTTGGTTATAAATTTCTCCTTGAAATCTTCATTACTGCTGAGAAAACAGGACACAGAAGCCATCATAAAAGCAAGAATTAGGAGTCAAGGTGCTTCCAGCAAATCTGAAGTGTGATAGCAAAATAACATACTAGAAGGGTGTGGGAGCAAGCCATCAGCCTTATGTAGCTCCTTAGCAAAGGAAGCTATATTTTGCTGCATGCTTGTAAAGGTTAACTTAGGTCATCAAGAAAATGTGACACTGTACTCACTATGCTGTTGAAAACATGAGTATAAAACGTCTATTAAACATGGTTGTTTAAGCCTTAAAGGAATGTTTAGAAGCTTTGTGTTATCAAAATGCACCATTCCAGACAATATATAATGAAGAATTAACTATTTAAATTTAGTACAATAGAGGCAAAGAACCTAATTTATCAAAATACAGTTAATTTTTATATGGTATGTATTTCTTTATACAGGATAGATGCTTTGTACATACTGTTATGTGCAGAATAACAAGGTGTTTTTATTAAAGCGTGCAGACACAATCCACGTCAGCATGGACCAGCATTTCTACTCCTTGTCTTTTCCTCAAATACCAATTAGTGACACTGGGCAACTGTGGCTACTATCATGAAAATATTTTCAACCTGATGGTCCACATACAAATGCCTCTAAACATAAATACATCTAAATAATGATACTTTGAGAATGCGCTAAAATACACATTTCCTTTAGGAACTTGGGTATCAGGGTGACAATGAAGATTCCTGAATACTGTTTAATAATATTCTTTAATGGTCTATAATGAAGACAAAATGTTAGATAAAATCTTAGCTTGATGGAAAGGACAACAAATAATTATTTTGCTAATTGCTCTCATGGTAATAGTATATTTAAAGAAAACAATCAAAAGCATTGGCTTCAAGGCCAAGCACATTTGGGTTTTTTTTTTTTTTTTAAAGATTTTATTTTTTTCCTTTTTCTCCCTAAAGCCCCCCGGTACATAGTTGTATATTCTTCATTGTGGGTCCTTCTAGTTGTGGTATGTGGGACGCTGCCTCAGCGTGGTCTGATGAGCAGTGCCCTGTCTGCGCCCAGGATTCGAAACAACGAAACACTGGGCTGCTTGCAGCGGAGCTCGCGAACTTAACCACTTGGCCACAGGGCCAGCCCCACACATTTGGGTTTTTAAACCCTAATCCTAATCAGTGACTTATACAATTTCTGAGCTTTAGTTTTCTAGTATGTAAGACACTGAGATACTAACTTCCAAGGGTTACTGTGAACACTATAAAAAATAATGCCTAACAAAGTTTAAATGTTCAACATATTTCATATACATTCAATGTCTTTAGGAATGTGTTCAATGTGGAAATACTTATAGTAAAAATAAACAGTAACGCAAAATCAGGATTCATGGCCAAACATAACTATTTATTAATTTTTTAATAAACATTCAGTTTCTTGCTTTAAAAAAACCCTAGAATTTAAATATTTCCCATCCCATCACATACAAGTCTGTATACATTATTTACATCTCTCAGTTAAAACATATTACAGATTTTCTGACATTCAGTTTAAAATAAAAAGCAGTTAAACTTTGATCAATAATAACTATAACTTGAGTAATCTTGGCACAGTTTACAACATAGCGCCCACATTGCATTTCATGTTTTAGACCATTTTACCCTTCTAACTACTCTACGATAGAGAGAAACTGCCTATCTCCGTGAGAACAGGATCCCTGTCTATGCGTGCTCTGCAAAACTTACCCAGTGTGAACGCTGCCCCTATGCTTCCAATATATGGCACTGGCAGTATTCTTTTGCTTTTGTCCTCAGAAATGATTTCTATTCAAACTTTAAGTGTTCTCATATTTATTGTATTCTCTCCCAACCTAGATTTTATGATGCCGTTCCTAGATAATTTTAAGTAACAATGTATAGGAAAAGTTCAAACAGAACAAAAGTTATGTGTTCCCCACAAGATTAGTGCCCTTACCACACGAGTTATGCATGTACAAAAATAACAAATACAATTTAGTGGCTGTAAAAAACTATTTCCCCTAAAAATAGTTATCTATGCAGAACAATTTAAGGAGAAAAAGTGTTCTTAAAATGAAAATGCACTAATTTACAACCTGCATAATTAAGTATTTCAGAAACAAAAAAAAATGAAAACGTGCAAACTGTAAGAAACATTCACATATAAGAATTTAATAATATATAAGAGAAATTAAATATTAACAAAAATTTAAATTTATATCACTAATAATCTCAGCTTCAGTGACATAATTTAAAGAAAGCTATCAACCAAAATAAACCAAAAATGCTTATGTAAATTGCATCTTTCAACATTTCAGCTGAAACCTATGTATTAACAGCAAGTACTCCAGAATCACTAACAATAAGGAACTGCAAAATCAGCTTTGTTTTCCAAGTGTATATTGGGGGTTGGGGGTGGGGATATAGGAAATCAATAGCAGTAAGGAAGTAATTTACCACCAAGGAGGAGATGACAGGTAAACATATAGTTAGAAAAGGCCAATGATTTCACTACCTATCTTTGAGAACTGTAATCCAAGATTTTCTATTGTATAATATGCAGAAAAAGAAACAGCATACTTGCAAAACTGAAAGTACTCCATATTTTAATCCGTATTTTTCTCTCTCTCGTCAAAATTTAAGTATCAGTTCAACTACAAGTGGCAAACATGGAGCACAGTTTAATACCTTCGAAATGAATTCTTCTCTATGATTAGCTCATTAGGAAAGCCTTAAAAATTCAAACTGTCTTTAGTCAGAATTGTTATTATATCTTAAAATTAAACTTTTTCACTAAATCTTGAGATAGCTTTACCTCTAAACGTTTATCTCATACACCACTAAACTGATAGCTGAACAACAGTAATTCCAATGGTGAATCTTAACATTATGACAAAACTCAGATATTTAAATTATTTTAGGAGTGGTCCCTAAAGTAAAGATCTAGAATAGTGTTTCTAAGAATTGGTATATTCTTTCAAAACCCAGATAAGTTTCAAAATAAGTTAAGTTTTCCTCTCAGTATATGCGGTCACATTTTCAAATTACAAATACATTTCTGGTCCCATATCTTTTAAAAAGATGTTCAAAATTTTAAAGTTACAAACAATATATAAAATGATTATACAATTTTTAAATACTTGATCTGTGATACGTAGGCTTAAAACTCAGCATAATTTATATATAAAATTTATTCCAATTTCTTTGTACAATGATCTCCAGTCTTTAAATTCAAATTGTTCATTTGAGCAAAAATATGTTTTAAAAAAAGGATGGAGGTAAAAGCTATTGTTCCCTTAAGCTACTTCTATCTTAAATATTGGATCTATTTTTTCTTTCTATCCCTTCAATCAAAACTATCCTACAGCAGGCAAGATAGAATTCAAAAATTATCAGGGAAAGGAACAAAAAATAGAAAACAAGAGAAAGACATTGATTTTTTCTATTATCATATTTAACTGTAAGGTAATTAAACTAAATTTAAAAAAGTAAAATATAACCTATTCATCCAAATGATACTGTCCTCTTCAAAGCAGTGACCTTGGGAAACCATTCCTTTTTTAAATGATGCTACCGATGCTCAAAACATTCTCCTCTGCAAATTCAGAGCCTGTGGCAGGAAGTTCTTTTGAACTTCCCTAATGGTTTAGTTCTAAGAAAGCAGCAAAGTAGAGTTGGTTTTGTGAATGAGATAGGTCATATTAAGCTGTCAAGCACGTTTTTGGTGCAACTAAAATAGATTTTCTTGCATAATCATAATCCAATTCTCAAGGCATCTCTCAAAGCATCTCCAAAACATTACACCTTTGCAGCACAGCTGGAATAAGGAGTGCTTCCAAAGGAACCACTCTAAAGATCAACTCTCATTTGGATATTTAAGGTATGACATTTATTTTAAAAGAAAGTCCTACAACTTAATAATTGTATCTCACATATTTTACCATTTCAGTGGTTATCAAAACCTCTCTCAGAGAGGGTGCAGACAAAGGTATAAAGGAAATCTGTCATTATGCTATTTTCCCATAAGCAAGGAAAATGCTAATACATAAATGGAGTCTAGTGATTATATGTAAAATATAAATATCCACATCATCTGTATTTCCTGAAAATAAGAGATTGTAGTGCTTTATCTTTCCTGATAAGCCAGGCAGTAACTCAGTCTGAGATATATTATACACTGACCATGTCTTCTCCTCCCTACTGCATTTTACGCTTTACTATTCAGAATGTTACAAATGACAAACAAAGGTAGAGAAAGAGCACAACCTAAAATCTTTCAATTGGAGGTAAACGCACCTCCAAAGCCTCTCCCACTAACTAATGCATGCTCACTGTTTCAGTGCAGTCTAACGCCACGGTTTTTATGGGAAACAGAATCATAAGCCAGCAAATGCAAGCCAGTAGCACCATCTACCGCTAACTACAAGATTTTCACTCTTTGTTATTAATTTCTCTGTACCACCATTACTCCATCATTTAAAATAATTCCTAAAACTTGCTTCATATCAACATTTAACCAAAGCATTGTGCCAATAATACTATGTTAACCTACTACTTTATATTTTATGCTTTTATCAGCAGATGAGAAAACCACCTTCTGCTTTATATCTCTGTGTAAAAGAGCAGGAGGGAAATCATTATCTTGATCATTTACAAATTGAAAGAATTGGAAAGATTCCAATAGACGTTTATAAGCAAACTCTGCTGCAAAACCAAGATTTGATCCTTATTTTATAAAGGGCATCTTACTAATGCTCATGGGAACCAAACAAATCAAAGCCACTTTTTCTCAAATCAGTTATTTCTCACTTGCTTTGGTGAGTCTCTCCTTACTTGTAGCCATGTAACATCATGTACAACGCCAGGCCTCTCCCTGGGAGAACTTCTCCACTTTGTTACCATATATATACACACACATATCTCCTTACTTCCCAATACCTCTGTTTAAAGGAATACTCAGAAGCAGGCACCTGAGATTCTGGCACAGTGACAACAAACTCCTATCTACATACAGTGGGAAAGTAGGTCCTACTACTAAACAATAATTTATAGAAACATTTTCCTATTTTTTACAGTGTACTACTGTATAAGGCTTAAAAGAGCAAGAACAATTTTTCACTATTCTCTCTACACTTGGCTATTGAAACCCCTTTGTTACTAGGTTGATATGAAGTCAAATGCAGTATGGAAGACTACTGAGTAATCACGTGGTTCATTTTGCTAAATAGGACCCCAAATCACTTGATAGAAAATTTTATTTGCGAATCAACCTATAGTTGCTGATGTTACCTATTTGGATACTAAAAGATTTATTCTAAGGAAATCAGCTAGTTCTCACTGCAGTTTAGAAATAAGCATTACCAATGAATCTCCAATATATTTGCCTCTGCCAGGCTCTCCTGTTACGGCCACTGTTGGTACTTGTGGAATGACTATTAGAAATGAAGTGGAGAAAAAGGGAGCTCCTAGTGATCATAATTATAATGGCAATAAATTATATTACTGCTTTACTTGTTAATGGCAAAAACAAACTGATTTCATTTTAGATTCTTTTCTACTGTTTTTAGTCTATACAATTTCAGAGCAAGATTTCTATTCTACAAGAACAAAGGTATATACTTCTAACTGAAGGAAGAGTATATATTTCTAACTGAAGGAAACATACTTATCAGAAATGACAATTAAAACTGGAAGTCTGAAAAGGATATTTCTCAAGAATAAAACTAAAGTGAAAAGGTAATATTTATTTTAAAAACTAAGTTTCCAAACTTCTCACTTATGGGGATAATTCACTAGAAAGTCATGGCAAATAAAATGTAAAAGTTAATTACTGAATTAGCACTTTCATTGTTTAATATCACTGCAAAAAAAAATTCCTTTCAGGGGCTGGCCCCGTGGCCGAGTGGTTAAGTTCGCGTGCTCTGCTGCAGGCAGCCCAGTGTTTCGTCGGTTCGAATCCTGGGCGCGGACATGGCACTGCTTATCAGACCACGCTGAGGCAGCGTCCCACATGCCACAACTAGAAGGACCCACAACGAAGAATATACAACTATGTACTGGGGGGCTTTGGGGAGAAAAAGGAAAAAAATAAAATCTTTAAAAGAAAAAAATATTCCTTTCATAGTGGAAAAATCAGAAGGCAGAATGTTTCAAATTGAGACAATAATAAGCAAAGAAGGTACTGTATCATTTTAAAATGACAGGCAAACACCAGCTCCATTCATTGAATGGAAATGCTGGAAAGTGATTAATTTCCTCAAACAGTCCTTAAATTCCATGTTTAATGTCTATACCTAAAATTAATAATTTATCTTTAACTTCTCATGGAAGTGGATTCCTAAAAGGAAGTCTCTAAGACTTTGTTTACAAGAAACTGATTAAAATCTCCATGCCATTCTATTCAAGGGTTTTAAGACAGGACTTTCTTGACTCCCCGTACTTAATCCCATCCCTAACTCCCCATACAAATTAACCTCCACAAACAAACACACACTCCTATCCCCTCCTCTTCAAAGTGGAAGGGGATGCTGCAGACTTATGGCTCATTTGGCAATTGCTAAGAAATCTCACAGTTCAGCATCACCTCTGAAGATGGCAAACCTACATATAACCTGAATTTTTATACCCACAGTGCAGTTAACATGTAGAAAGAAGCCGAAATCCAATAGGTATTTACATTTCAACATCCTGAAGTTTCAATATCACAGATATCAAGAGATGGACAAAGACCTGCTTGTAGAACTTTAGGTATTTGAACAGAATTACCATCAATATCAAAAATAATTAAGAAATACTAATTTTGTATGTTCTACATGCACACCTTTACAAATTGTGTGTTTCAATGTAGTAAAAGCTGGAAATCACCAATTTAAGTAAACTATGGCTTTTATCATAGGTATTTTAAAACATGCATCAGTAAGTGCCCTGGATAGTGATCCTAATATTGTTTCAAGTCCTGTTCAGTTCCATGTCTGTGCTTTGCACCTCAGAAGTGAGCCTGCCAAGGCACTTAAAAACATAAGTCTTTTGGGGACTTCAAAAATCGGCCACAATTTACACAACACACAACCCCCATCCATCAGCAGTCCAATCAATAAGCATTTTCTTTCAACACACAGTATCATCAAAAATGTCACAAGTAACCAAAACCAGGTTAAAAAAAAACAAAAAAAAAACTTTATGCCACTAAAACAAAATTTACCCCATCAAATGTATAGAGAGTGGTTCTTGGCTTCCTCTAGCAATAGAATATGAATATGGTTTCATTTATTCAGAATAAAGAAAAAGGAACCCAAACAAGCCCCCCAAACCTAAGACAAAAACAACCGAGATAAAATAAAATACAACGAAATCCAAATACACTCCTCAGTTTCATTTGAGGAACAATTCACACAGCTCTGCATCCTTTTATCTGTCCTTTGAGGTGAGTTTTTCAATCAGTTCTTGGAGTGGTGCAAGTTCTCTTCTATCAATAAGGTTGAATTCCTAAGCATGATAAAGAAAGGTAGAAGAAATTATAGAAACGTATTATTTACATCTAATTCCAAAGCAGATTTTCATTAACATTTGTTGGAAATTAGCTTTAAAGTAAATAAAAGTGAAATTTTTTTTCAAAACGTTTATTCTATTCCCTAGCTCTGTGTCTTAGGAAATCACTTAACTATTTCTCATATTGTTACATTTTACATCTGTCATAATATTAGCATAAATCCCCCTACCTCATAAAATTATTGTGGGGACTAAATGTGTACCGTATGTTAACCATTTCGAGTAACCCCTGGCACAAAGTAAACACTCAATAAATGGGAATTGCTGTTTCCTATTAAAACGAATAACTCGGGCACCATTTAGATACAGTCAACCAAGTAAGGACCAAAAAGATGCACCTCAGGCAAATTTCAGCATTATATGAAGAGTAAAAGAGTTAGTTTAGGGATCTGCATAGGCATGTGCTTGGCCCTGTGGATTCCTCACCCTCTGAGGGAATACAGCTGGAGAAAGGCCAGAGCAGGATTCTCTAAATTGTGAGGCCCAGGGCGCAGGCCCCTCTTAACTCAGTCACAGGGTGATAATGTATACTAATGGACCTACCTTTAAGAAAGTCACTGTCCTGAGGTGTAAACAGGCTCAGATGTGGTGAATGCCATTTATCGATCCCCAACTATCTGCTAGGAGTTGGGAGACACAGTGTACTTTAAGATCATACAGTAGGGTAAAATTAACCCTTCTGGTGAGAGAACATCCTGTCCTAAACCACTAAAACTGAACTTCAGTAATCGTGTTCTGCCTGAACCAAAGCACAGATGCACACTTTAGGATAATGTTTTCTTTGTTTGTACAGGTGTCTGTAGATGAGATACCACAGTAAAGTAACTGCTCAGAGTGACAGTTGTGGCAAGTTAAGATCTCCTAAAATGTGTTTATATAGGTGAAATTAAGACACAAAATGTGTGCCTTCAGTATGAAGACTGTGTATAGAGGGAACATAGATACATTTGTCTTTAGTGGAGATGGGGTGTGGAGAAGGCGTTTATAAGTACACGCCCACAGAAATACAAAAGGAACAAAGATTGAAGCCTTGGACTTCTGCCTACTATCTCCCCTCTCAACTTCCACCAAAAAAAAAGGTGGTCAGCTTATCCACTTCCACCTCTTTGTCACTCCTGCCTGATAGTTCTGTAATTGTTATAGCAGGGTGGGAATAGCCTCGCCCCTCTTAGTCTACACCTCTAAGGCCAGTTCTCTGAGAACTCAAGAGAGAAGGAAGAGGAGGTCAACTAAGGAGTCAGATCAAAGTCTAACGGACCTCTGGAATAGCAACATTCTTTGGGACATTTTTCCCTTTTGAACATAATGGATAGTACCTAACTTAAAAATCATTCAGAATATGGTTTAAAAGAGGGGGGAAAAAAGGTGTGATATTCAAAACCCATTTCCACGCCAGAGTATGCCAAAAAGAATCCAGGGTAGACAGGAATTGAAGATTAACAGGAGTAGGAAGAGTGCTAAAATGCTCAAGAGACCAAGTTCATCTGTAGGTCTGCCAAACCAGCCAGGTTCCCTATTCAGTCCCTCCATTATGGCCTGTTAAATGAAGCAAATCCAAGGCAAATCCTCTCAGATCCATTTTAGATTTGCACACCCACCACCTTGGAGATGAATGAAATTCAATAACAAAAGGCCTGTCATTATCATCATGGCAAGTATAGAAAAGGATAAAGACCAGAGAGATATGGCAAATTTTATCCTTATGGTATGAATGCAGTATTCAGCTGAGAACTCTTTCTTTTACTGAGCAAAAAAAGCCTCCTAATCCATCTTACCTGGACAAAAAAAATAAAGTGCTTGAAAGACGTATTGAGATGAGCTTCCTCCTGAAGCTGGATCACAGGATCGAAATGCTGATGGTAAATATGAGCATAAACCCTAAAGAGGCGTTTGAGTATAGTTTTTGCCACCGACATGAAATTCTTCGGGAATGGGACACCTAGTAAATAGATAAACAGTCCCTCTATTAACAAGAGACGAGGACAAAGCAATATGAGTTTGTCAGCAAATGACAACATAAATTACCAAGACAAGACTGAAAAGAAATATTTATGAATTACTACTTAATATACCCACTGTAGTTTTCAGAAGTTCTCAACATATCATGAACGAAAATAAACTTCAAAGCATCTATGGAATAAGAATTAGTCTTTAGAATAGCCCTTTACGCCTCTAATATAGCACCACTTTACTAAAATGAAAGAAAGAAATGCCTAAGATGGTAATAGAGCTAAAACTCACACTCAGATCTTCAGATTTCTTAATATCAAGTCTCAATACAAATATTTGCTGAACACAAATAACATAGTAACCATGTCCAGTTTTGTTTAAAATGCGTGCAATATGTTTTTATATTTCTTTCTACGGAAATTATTTCATTACTACTTCAGGTCTACATTTATCCTGAAATTATCGGTGGTCCTGCTCAACTAGGCTCATTCTTTTATGAATTTAAACACTGTTACAGCATAAAGCAAATACAAAACTAGAAAAATATAAAATTCAATATCCTCTGTTACCCCAGCTAAATGATCCAGATTGGCAAAACACAAGCCAAATACTGGTATTACTGGGTTCAATGTCATCACATTGCCCACTGCTCATTTAAAAATCTTATAGGTCACAAGAAAACATAAGACAAACCACACTACATAAAATAGTATGCCTACACACTGCAAAAATAGCAGTGTCATGAAAACCCAGAAAAGACTTAAGTATACATATTCCACATTAAAGGAGGCTAAAGAGACATGACAACTGAATGAAAACAAATGTCAAAGATTTTCTTTTGCTATAAAGGATATTACTGGGAAAATGTGAAAAATCTGAATAAAATCTGTAAATTATACAATAGTATTATATCGGGGTTAATTTCCTGATATTGATGGTTATACTGTGATTTTCTACGGAAATACACATTGAAGAACATATGAATAAAGTTGCATCGTATCTGCAACTTACTCTCAAACAGTCCAGGAAAAAGAAAGGGACGTGGGGAGGAGAGAGAGAAAGCAAATGGGGAAAAAATGTTGGCAACTAAAGAATCTAGAAGAAGGATACTCAGGGATTCTTGGCACGATTTTAGCAAATTTTCTAAAAGTCTGAAATTGGGCCAAAATAAAAAGTTAAAAAATATATTATGGGAGATAAAAGATAAGGTGAGGGCACTTATCCATGTAATACAGTTTTGAAAAACAAACCTCTTATTATAAAGGCTCCAAAGTAATTAAAGCATCAAATAAATGTGCTTAAAACAATCCATAATAACAGCAACTATTTACATTGCTGTCTCCCCCAACTACACCCTTCTTCCAAAAACTAAAAGCATAAAATACAGTCCAAAAGTTGTTTATTGTTAGAAGAGACAATTCTTAATTTTTTCAGAAAACACAGCTGTTAAGTTCGAGAAGGTAAAATCATAATGAACTGTCTAGATGTGAACAATTTCCACATGAAAGGTCAGCCCTTAAGAGCAAATATAAAAAGCTGATAACAGGCCAACTCCTCAAACCTTCTTCTTTTCTCCTCACCTAGGCTGATTTCAGTCTGTAAGATTCGCACTGTGGGTCATCACTTCAAACTCCCTCTTTGCCACAAACAGAATGTAAAACTGGATATAACTCATATAAACTCCTTCCCTAAACAAGAAATGGATGACTACTGGCAGATGATATTGGCTGCCTACCCAATATACAATCTTTGTTTTTCCATAACAGGCCAGATTTTGATCTTCTCATTGTTTAAAATTATAGCGAGGTTTACCTTAATGTTTATGATAAACTTGGTATGAAAAAGGACACTTTTAAACATGTAAGACTAGAAATATTTTGATAGGTATAGTAAATCCAATATGGTTCCCGGAATAGAGTCAATAAGCTCTAGAAACAGATAAAATTAGATAAATCATGATAGATCCCAAGTATACAAAACAATTATACCAATTTTTGACGGAAATAACGTCTCATCATCCAACTGATCCTGAACCCAAGTCATCAGGTAATCAATATACTTTGGTGCAGAGCACTTAATAGGCTTCTTTATGTTTGTTCCATCTGCCCAATGATACTCATATCTGCATTGGAAAGATAAAAAGCACACAGAATGTCAGTATATCTACATACATAGTGTGTATATTTTTATATTATATATGTATGTCTGTTATGAATGTATACAGGACATATTTTAAACAATGTGCTCCTCCAAATAAAGACTCTTCACATTTGGCATTTCAATTCAGCGTTTTTATATTGCTACTGGACAATTTTGTATTTATCACAATCCAAACTAAGCAGATCCCATAAAATTTTTGAGCTTTCCTTCACATATAGCATTTACATTTTAGAATAATACATTACCATTGTAGAAAATCTCGCTTATTTGCCACTTCTATGATGACCATCTTTAATCTTTACAGTTGTTTTTCTTCCTTGAAAAACATTTCTCCTTAGGCAATACAATTCTTTTTAACTTAGGGCTTTAAATTTTGGTTTAAAGATCGAGAATGACAAAGGGAGCTCCAAAGTAAGACGAATGAAGAAGAGAATGATTTAATATTTGAGTACATTTGGTTGAGGAGCTAAACATGCCTTTAAAGAAAATTGACAATCCAAATAAAGATGCCCATAGGATTTGGGTATTAATAGAACATTATCCTTTGGCATAATAAACATTTTATGTGTACCTAACATGTGAGAAATACTGTGTCAAGGAATATTGTTCTTGAACAAGGATCACCAAAATGAAAGATATTTTCCCTGTTCTCAAAGAGAACAGACTAGTAGAGAAGACAGACTTGTAAATAAGTAAGCAAAACAGTACAACTATACTAATGGAGTTACTTACACACACATACACACTCACACACAACCACAACCTGAATTTTAGGATAAAGAATAAGCATACAGCTGAAACTTCAAAGTATAAAGATCTCTAAACTAAACTAGCACTTAGTTTTTTGGTTTCTAAAAGTTTACGTCTTTTTTTTTTTTAAAGATTGGCACCTGAGCTAACAACTGTTGCCAATCTTTTTTTTTTCCTACTTTATCTCCCCAAATCCCACCTAGTACATAGTTGTGTATCTTAGTTGCAGGTCCTTCTAGTTGTGGCATGTGGGATGCCACCTCAATATGGCCTGACAAGTGGTGCCATGTCCACGCCCAGGATCCGAACCAGCAAGACCCTGGGCCGCCACAGTGGAGCATGTGAACTTAACCACTCGGCCACGGGGCCAGCCCCCCTAAAAGGTTACTTCTGCCATTTAGCTTCTCTCTTTGAATCAGATGTGTTTTTCCAACCTTGTTCCAGAGTTTGGACTGACAGAATGATAGGTCGGTGAGCCTAGCAAAGGAGATGAGAGAAAATATAATGGAAAAACCCTACAGATTATTTTAAACGATGAAATTATCTTGAGAGAGGATAAATAAGGACGCTATTTAATCAGAGCTACTTACACCTGAACAATAAAAAAAAACCTAAACAGTATACACCTGAATAGACATTCTGCCAGCATACCTTACTGCCAACCCCAGGCAAGAGGAGTGGCTGTCAACTACTTGGAAGCCTACTTGGAAGGTCTCCAAGAGAAGATTCTCCAACACTTCTCAGCATTCTATTCCACTGTTTAATCACTTTCACAGTCAAGAGATTCTTCCTAATATAAAACTAAAGTCCTGAGTGCGACTTAAGCCTATTATTATTTGATCCTTAGGAGGAAGAGACCATGAATGGTAGGACTTTTAACCATCATCACTCTTTACTTCAAGACAGAGACTCATCCATGTTTTCTCCATTATGTTAAGAAACCTTAACATTTTTGCATTTCCCTCACAATCATGTTTTTCATTTTCTTAATGATTCTCAGTGTTCCATATCATTTTTAAATGCAAAAATCAAAAGCAGACACAGTAAACCATAAATCATTTTCAATATCCTGAAGCTTTTAAAAAAATACCAACTTTCCATAACCTAAGGCTTTTTGAAAAATCAAAAAATCTATATATTGCTTATACTTCTAGAATTTATAACTATGATTCTGATTCTTTCGTCATGTTTATACTTAAGATCACTTTACCTTGTAACTCTATTTTGCCCCATTCATTTTTTTATTTCACCTTTGGCAGACCATTCTCTTTAAAATTTACTTCTGTCATCATAATATGAACTTAAAAATTGCAAACTCCAAAATACTCACCATTTCTTGGTTAATAATAATAAGGAACAGTGAATAAGAACAAAATCCTATGAACCATCACTCAATACCACTTTGCAAGGGGCCAGTGCTAAGCTATTAAAAAATGCCTCTCCTCGGTACAGTCCTGAGCATCTGCTGGTAAAGATGGCAAATCATGATGACAACTGCATCTTCTCAGCACTAATGATGGCAAAAGTTAAGATTCTCCAAAAAGAGGAAGAAAGGGAGGGTCGGTGAAAGGAAAGGTGGACAGAGGGAAGGGAAGGAAGGAGAAGGGAGCAAAGACAAAAAGGAAGTTGAGAGGATGGAAGGAAGGGTAGAAGGAAGGAAGAAAAGGAGGGAAAAGAAGATCATTTTCCATTTTTGTAGTATCTTTACAGAGATCCTGTGTCTCTTACTTTTGAAGAATTAGGTACATTCTTCCTATACCAGGTATTTAGATAAGATTTCTGTGGGGAAAGTGATCAGAGCAGTATTCTAAGTGGTAGTAATTCTCCCTGGTTCACAGGAACAAGATATTGGTGTATTATCAGAAAATCTCCCAATAAAATACTAATGAAGTACAAACAGGAAAAATGACAAATTTGAGGTAAAGAAATCTTGTAAACAGTAACAGGATAAGGCAATCAGGATGAAAATCACTAGTGATGGATGGTCATCAGTGCATGTCTCCTGATATGATCCACTAAGAAAAAAGTATCATTCCTGCCCAGAATGCATGGCCTGAATGTGGTCATAAGGAAACATCAGACAGAATGTGTCAGGCCCCCTAAGATGACCCCCAGGTTTGATGATTTGCTAAGAGGACTTACAGAACTGAGCATATAGTTGTACTCACAGCTATGATTTATTACAGTGAAAGAACACAAACCAAAATTGGCAAATGGGGCCAAGTCTAGAGGAAACCAGGCACACGCTTCCAAGAGTCCTCTCCCAGTGGCATCACATCAGATATGCTTAATCCCCCCAAGACTGAGTTGTGATAACACGGCTTAAACACTGTCTCTCAGGGAAGCTCATCAGAGACTCAGTGTCCAGGTTTTTTACTGCGAGATGGTCAAGTAGGCAACTTCTGCATGCACATACTAAAATTCCAGACTCCCAGAAGGAAAGCATAAGCAGTATCATTTGTAGAAACAGTTTAGGCACAGTAAGCCACTCTTAACAGGTAGGGTAGTGGGAACCCTTCTAAAATCCAAATTCCCAGATGCCATCCAAGGGCCAACCTTGCAAGCAGACTTTTCAAGAGATGGCAGTCAGGCCAGCTACGTCAACTCTTTCCTGCACAAAGGCCAAAACAACAAGGAAAGACTGAAGAACTATTCCAGACTGAAGATACCTGAAGAGGTAAGTCAAACAAATGCAATATATAATCCTAGATAGGATCCTGGACCAAAAAGAAAAAACTGAGATATTGTTGATGCAGCTGATGAAATATGAATGGTGTCTATGGACTGGAAGCAGTGATTTGAAGGGTCTGTATGCTGGTTATGTAAAAGTGTATCCTTCTTCTTGGAAAATACACAGTGTGTCATATTTGAATATGTAGGGATAAAGGAGCATAATGTCTACAACTTGCTCAAAAGGTTCACAAAAAATTAACATTAATGAGTATACATAGAGAGAGAGAGAGTGGGTAATAAAGCATTTATGCAGTAAAATATTAATAATTGGGGAATCTGGATGAAAAGGATATGGAAGTTCTTTGTGCTGTTCTGGCAACCTTTCTGTACCCTTAAAATTATCTGAAGTTTTGAAATTTGAAATAGTTTGAAAATAAGCTCTTTTCAGTATATTTGAAAATAAGCTCTTCTCAAAAAATTACCTTAAGAAATATTCAAAGCATATTATTTTGAACATCTTTGATGATGGCAAATTGTCAATTCTTTTTAAAAGGACTCGATTCTGATAAATATCTAAGCTCATTTGCAGTCAATGTGAGGAACAAGGTAGACAACTCCAATTAGGTAATACTTCGTTCAATATGTGAATTTGGTCAAAAAATAAAGTATGACAATGAAGTAATATAACTGAATCTTTTGGGTAGCTAGTGATCTGACTCTACATTGCAATTTAAAAGTCATCAAAAATATTCTGAGCAATGAAAGCATTAGTACAATAAATGAACAGCAATCTAAAGTCACTACTTACAATGATAACATTCCTAAGCATGAGTAAGTTTGGGCAATTTGTTTTGTTTTGATATTTACACCTTGTATATCATTGGGGGGGAGAACATACTTTATAAAAAGTCGACACTAAAAATAAAATTTCTCTCTATTTCTCTCTATAAGTATCAATTAACATTTCTTATAAGAAAATAATACAATGTAGCAATTTAAGAGTACAGGCAATAGAATCAGAGAGACCTGAATTTCAACCCTAGTTCTGCCTGTTTCTAAATAAAAGGAACTTGGACATGTTACTTAACCTTTCTCAGACTCTTTCTTTTCCTATAAAATGAGGATAACAATAGTTTTCTCACCTCCTAAGGTTGCTGTATGAACGAAAAAACATGATGCGTGAAAGGCCTTACATTAGGTAGCACAAAGTAAATGGTCGCTGCCATTGTTATTATCAGCCATGGTAATAACAAAATCCAATTTCAAAAATTCATCGATCCAGGGGCTGGCCCCGTGGCCGAGTGGTTAAGTTCACATGCTCCGCTGCAGGCGGCCCAGTGTTTCATTGGTTCGAATCCTGGGCGCGGACATGGCACTGCTCATCAAACCACGCTGAGGCAGCGTCCCACATGCCACAACTAGAAGGACCCGCAAAGAAGAATATACAACTATGTACCGGGGGGCTTTGGGGAGAAAAAGGGAAAAAATAAAATCTTTAAAAAAAAAAAATTTATTGATCCAAGCAACATTTATGGAGTGCTACCTAGGCGGCAGGCACTGTTCTTGCACCAAAAGGGATTTCAAAGAAGAACAAATTGAACAGATTAAATAAAACATGTTTAAGTATAAGGTACAAGTATAACGTAACACAGAAACATAATCATACAGATAAAAAAGTTAAATAGAAAGACCCCATCTAGTCTGAAGAAATCAGAAGGTCTCATGCAGAAGGAGGCATTTCATGTGGGCCTTTAAGATGGGTAAGATTTTTTGAAATATTAGCAGAATGATGATAAGAAGGACATGGGAAAAGAAGAAAAATATCCAAGAGAAGAACAGAATGAGTAAGTTTTCAGAGTATAAGTAATGGAGTTTTCACAAAAGCAAGGCATTTGCAATAATGTCGTTTGGACAGACCATAAGCCAACAGAGGAAAGACATGATGGAGGACAATACAGGGAGGGCCATAAAGCTCAGGCTAAAGAATCTGGACTTAATATACTAGTCATTGGTAAGCCACTGAAGGAGAGGCTAGGTAGAGAAATTATATGGTCAGAAACTTTCTTCTTATTTAAGAACTATAAAATAAAGTAAAAATGAGAACCATGAACCATATCTTACTTTGGGCCAGCTGACATCACCGGACAACTTTCCTCTGTACAGAAATCTGTGATTGTTCCGTAAAGCATGTTGATCTGATTGAAGAAATCCACAGCTGCAAAGCAAATATCACTTAGAAGTAAAAAATTAAATTTTAATTTTACTCAAGCAGAATCTTAGATTTATCTGTTCTTTCTTCTGCAAAGAACAGGTGAAAAGCATACACAGAAATCACAATATTTGGATACACTGAAATTAGGAGCTTCTGTTTATTAAGTGACTCCTTTAAGAGAGTAAAAAGGCAAGCACAAAGTAGGAGAAATTATTTGCAACACATATAACCAACAACAATCTTGTATTCAGAATATACAAAGATCTCCTCTAGATCATTAAGAAAAAGACAACAGAGTAGAAAAACGTGAGACAATTTTGAACTGGCTCTTCACAAAATAAGTTTCCATAAGGTCAAAAGCATATGAAACGATGTTGGCAATCATGGAATTGCAAATTCAAATGATAGTGGGATGCCATTCCATAGCCATCAAAAAGCTAACTTTTATTTGAAAATGCAAAGAGCTACGAATATCCAACACATTCTTAAAGAAGAACATGGTGCATATCAAAAATTATAAAGCACGACTACAACACTGTGGACTTAGTGGACCAATGGAATGGAATAGAGATCAGAAATAGATGTAAGCATAGAAGAAATGCTTGATTTATGACAAAGCCGACACTGTAGAACAACAGGCCAAAGACAGTCTTCTCATAAACAGCTCTGACTCTGTTGGTTATCTCTATGGAAAATAAAACTCTTGACTCTTCACTTACATCATGCCCAAAAAGCAACTCCAAGTGGATCATACCTCTAAATGTGAAAAGCAAGACAATAAAGTTTAAAAGGGCATAGAAAAATATATCCATGACCTTTGGCATGGATATATTTCTTAAGAAGGGAACAAAAAACACTAATCATAAAGGAATGGTTTTCCATGTTTTCACTGGATTTATTCCTAGGTTTTTGATATTTTTTACGCTATTCATAATTTTTTATATTGACCTCAGCGCTAACAACCTTTTTATATTCACCTATTGGTAATAATAACCACAGTAGTAATAACAATCATGGCTTTTCAGTTTTTCAACATTCATTCATATTGGCTATGAATGACAATGTTCTTTCTTCCTTTCCATTCACTGTATCTTTTATTCTTTTTCCTGCCTTACTACATTGGCTAAGACTCCAGTAAAGTGGTGATGGTGGGTATCCTTAACTCATTCCTAATCTGAGAAAAAACTTCAACATTTCACTATTAAATATGATGTTTGCTGTAGCTTTTTTTGCAAATAGATATGCTTTATCAGAAGAAGGTTCTCAACTATTACTTGACAAGTTTTTTATGAATTAATTTTTATCAAATTT
Organism: Equus asinus; assembly: GCF_041296235.1. Taxonomy (NCBI): domain Eukaryota; kingdom Metazoa; phylum Chordata; class Mammalia; order Perissodactyla; family Equidae; genus Equus; species Equus asinus. Next base: position 106,270,674 of record NC_091792.1, read on the forward strand.
TTTTCTGCAGATATTGAGATGATCATAGGATTGTTTCCTCCTCCTTTATTTTGGTTAATGTGGTGAATTAGGACTGATTTTCAAATGTCAAGCCAACCTTGGCTTATAAATATCAAAAACCTGGAATAAGCTCAATTTGGTAATGATGTGCTATACTTTTTAAGTATTGCTAGATTCAATTTGCTAATATTTTATTAAGATTGTTACATTTATGTTCATAAGTTAGATAACCTAGTTTCCTTTCTTTTAATGTCCATGAAGAGCTCACAAAACTAGTATTTTCTCCATTCTGTATAAGAGCTTGAAAAAAGACTGGTATTTCTTCCTTAAATGTTTGGTGGAAATTTCTACTGTGGGTAAATTTTTAATTAGATTAAAATTTTTAAAGATAGTTATAAGACGAACAGACATTTCTCCAAAAAGATATACAGATGGCCAATAGGCACATGAAAAGATGCTCATCATCGCTAATCATCAGGGAAATGCAAATCAAAACTACACTAAGATATCACGTTACACCCATTAGAATGAGAAAAATATCTAAAACTAATAGTAACAAATGTTGGAGAGGTTGTGGAGAAAAAGGAACCCTCATACACTGCTGGTGGGAATGCAAACTGGTGCAGCCACTATGGAAAACAGTATGGAGATTCCTCAAAAAATTGAAAATAGAACTACCATACGATCCAGCCATTCCACTACTAGGTATATATCCAAAGAGCTTGAAGTCAGCAATTCCAAAAGTCCTATGCACCCCAACGTTCATTGCAGCATTATTTACAATAGCCAAGACATGGAAGCAACCTAAGTGCCCATCAACAGATGAATGGATAAAGAAGATGTATATATATGGTATATATATATATATACCATTGTATATACATTGTTTGTTCTGCAAAACAGAACAAAATCATTCCATTTGCAATAACATGGATGGACCTTGAGGGAATTATGTTAAGTGAAATAAGCCAGCTAGAGAAGGATAATCTGTGTATGACTCCACTCATATGAGGAATTTAAAAATGTGGACTAAGAGAACAGATTAGTGGATACCAGGGGAAAGGTGGGATGGGGGGTGGGCACAAAGGGTGAAGTGGTGCACCTACAACACGAATGACAAACATTAATGTACAACTGAAATTTCACAAGATTGTAACCTACCATTAACTCAATAAAAAAATTAAAAAATTAAAAAAAGATAGTTATAAGACTATTCAGATTTTTTTATTCTTGTGTCAACTTTACTAAGCTGAATTTTTCAACAAATTTGTCCATTTGGATTAAATTTTCAAATTTACTGGCATAAATTTGAAGACTGTTCATAATATTCTCTCATGACATTTAATACTGTGTAAGATGTGTAGTGATAATTACTTTTTCATTCCTGATATTGGTTATTTGTCCTTTCTCTCATTTTTTTCTTGATCAGTCTTACCAGGAGTTATCAAATTTTATTAGACTTCTCAAAGAATTAATTTTCTTTTCGGCTTTGTTGATTTTCTTTACTGTATGTTTGTTTTTCTTTTTTTGAGGTTGATTAGCCCTGAGCTAACATCCACTGCCAATCCTGCTCTTTTTGCTGAGGAAGACTGGCCCTGAGCTAACATCCGTGCCCATGTTCCTCTACTTTATATGTGGGATGTCTGCCACAGCATGGCTTGACAAGTGGTGTGCAGGTCCGCACTCAGGATCCAAACGGGTGAACCCTAGGCCGCCAAAGTAGAACACGCAAACTTAACCACTGTGCCACCAGGCTGGCCGCTGTTTGTTTATTTTATTAACTTCTGCTCTTATCTTTACCAAAACCCTTTTTTTTTTTTTTTAAGAAAGGCTAGCTTTTTTTTTTTTAATTTTTTTTTTTTTTCCTTTTTCTCCCCAAAGCCCCCCCAGTACATAGTTGCATATTCTTCATTGTGGGTCCTTCTAGTTGTGGCATGTGGGACGCTGCCTCAGCGTGGTTTGATGAGCAGTGCCATCTCTGCGCCCAGGATTCAAACCAACGAAACACTGGGCCACCTGCAGCAGAGCATGCGAACCTAACCACTTGGCCACGGGGCCAGCCCCTACCAAAACCTTTTTAAATTTTCCTTGTATTTAATTTGCTATTGTTTTTCTAAACTCTGGAAATTTATGCTTAGATCATTAATTTTTAAAACTTTTTCTTTTCATATGTATGTATGTAAGGCTCTAAATTTCTAACACAGCTTCAGTTACATCCCATAAGTTTTCATATGTAGTATTTTCCTTATCATATTTCAGTTCAAAATATTTTCCAATTTCCATCGAGATTTATTCTTTCCAAACACACGCAAATTTCCTAGTTTTTGGTTACTGATTTCTAGCTAAACACTAGTTAAATACTATGGCCACTATGGTCAAACAACATATGTTATATGATTTCAATCCTTTCAACTTTTGAAAATATGCATGTGTATAATCTGAGGTGCTTAAGTCATAAGTCCCTCAGGTCAAGTGTTAACCATGTTGCTCAAAGTTTTCTAATTCCATATTGATTTTTTCCTCTATACTTTCTATCCATTACCAAAAGAGGAGTGTTTAAATCTCCCATTATGACTGTGGATTTGTCTATTTCTTCTTTTAGTTCAGTCAACTTATTTTTATGTATTTTTGAGATGTTATTAAGGACACAAATCCAGAACTTCATATATTCTTTGTGAACTGAACAATTTACCATTTTAAAATCTCCCTCTTTAAACATTTTTCTGCCTTGAAGTCTACTTTATCTGATATTAACATGACTATATCAGCTTTTTTTAGGTTACTGTTTAACTTTTTAGTTTCAACTTCTATCTGTATATTTTAAAGTATGTCTCTTGGAAACAGAATTTAGGTTTGTTTTATGATCATCTTGACACATCTGTGGCCTTTTTATTGAGGTATTTTGTCCTTTACATTTAATACAATTAATTTGGATTTCAATTTACTATCTTACTATTAGCTATTTCTTTAGCCTACCTATTATAATTCTTTTTCTTTTCTTTCTGATGTTATTTAGGATTATTTTTTATTATTCTATTTTTTTCCTCTTTTAGCTGGGTAATTATACATTCATTTACTCTTATTTTAGTCCTACCCTAGAGCAGGGGTCAGCAAACTATGACCACAGGCCAAATCTGACACATCTCCTGTTTTTGTAAACAGTTTTATTGGAATATAACCATGCCCATTCGGTTACATACAGTCTATGACGGTTTTTGCACAATAGCGGCAGAGGTGAATAGTTGCAACAGAATCCGTATGACCAGCAAAGCCTAAAAAAATGTTTACTATCTGGCCCTTGACAAAAAAAAGTTTGTTAACCCTTGTCCTAGAGTATAGTATAAGCATTCCTGATTTAACAAAGACCCAAACAAAAATTAGTATTTTTTACCTCTTTCCAGGTAATACATGACCCTTAAGAATAAGAAACTGACTCAATCCCAAGTCCTCATTGAGTTTATGGGCTAATTATGGAAAATATCATTTGAGTTTTTCATAAAGGGAAGTACAAGTTGTGGAAGCAAATAGCTTCCCTCAGTTTGCCCTTTCTTTTGATATAAAGCAAACAGTCAATAAGAACTTGGTATAAATTGACTCAAGGAAACCACAGGGAGTGTTCCAATAACCACTGATATCTATCTAGCCAGACTCTAATATCCTTTTGCCTATATTCTCCTGGGCAAAAATACACCTTTTTAAGTTTCTCAGGCAGAAAGGGAGCATTTAACCACGTATTTAAGGACAAATACCACATATGGAGACTTTGAGCTCAGCCCCTGTTTCCTCTTATTTACACAGTCCTAAGATCTCTTTTCATCTTAATTACCCATGACCAGCACTTTGCTTTTTAAATTCAGACTTTCTCAAGCAGCAAAGAAAAAAATTGACTTTAAAAGTAATCAGAGCTAATTTTGCTCATGAAAGTAGAGTAGTAACAAGCATTATATTAAATTTAATCCTGCAAGTTTTCCCGTCCTCTGACTTCTCAGTAAGCCAAAATTTACTAAGTAATGACTCTGCAACTTAATAATTCTTAAGTTGTCCTCCACATAAACAGAGGACAACTTGTGGCTTTGAAATAAGACATACAGGTTTGAATCCCAACTCTTATACTTAACCAGCTGAGTAACTTAACCTCCCTGAACCTCAGTTTCCTACCTTTAAAATTGGGTTCACTTTGGAGTGCCAAAAATGTGTCTACCATAAAACAGGCATTTAGTAAATGCTAGTTTCCTTCCACTAACAAAGACATGGCCTCAGGATTCTGTGCCACATAAATTATTTATAAGCCATCCGTCCAGCTTTTTCCAGAACCCTGAACCTTCTTTATATCTTCTTTAAGCTATCACTATTTCTAGCAGCACAATGTTCAAAACTAGGCTTTGGTTTTAAGCTGTGAGACTGGTTGTTGAATTTGTAAAGATTTCCCATCTTCTACCATTTATCTTTTATCTGGCAAGTGAACTGAAGCCAAAAGGCCATTAAAAGATGCCAGTCTTATCAACAAATTCCCTTCACTCTTTTATGTACCAGAAATGTTTACTTAACCACTGTCAGTGAGTTGAAATATCTGTCTAGTCAGATTCCTTCACTTCATCAAGTGCCATTTGGGAGATTACTGCAAATAAGGAACATTTTAGAATCCAATAACTCAGTCAAATGGCATATTTTTCAAGGAAGAATTATATGTTCTAAGAGGATGTTCTAATGTTTCCATTCAAAGTAATTTTTGCTCAGCCACAACTGTGAAATGCCTGTGAAATTTTAGAAGTTCCTAAAGTTCTAGGCATTTCAGTAGTACAGGCACTCAGTTCTGGCAACTGAGACAGAGAGAATACAGACAGAAAACGATGATCTGCTTTTATACTGAACAGTCAGAATCTCATGTACTACAGAAGATCTGTGGGGCCTTCCTTAGATTTTTAAATTAGTAAATGAGTTCTCAAATAGATGGTACAAAACAGCACAAACACGTACCCAAAAAAAGAATGTACAACTATATTGGAAATTTATTCTGAATATTGTCTTTGAAGTGTCACAGAACCATCTTATAGGTAAGATGGTAAGATCTTATCAAAACAAAGAAATTACTTCGTTTCTTTAGTAATTAAACTCTCTTGGTCCAGGAGGATAACCACATTATAATAAATACTGCTCTTATGCAAATGCTGTCACAAGAAGGTTTTAACACATCTCAGTAAAATCCTTAAGGTTCCTAAAAGTTATCAGCAGATGAGAGCTCAATTTATAAATCCCATGATATATTTCAAATTACAATAAAATACCATCAAATATTACAAGAAAAATACTGCTTTGTCTTTCCTTAGTCAAAGCCTAGATATTTAGTGTATACTTTCAATTAAATTTCATTTTATTTAATTCATTTTCATATAAATTTCCTCCAATTATAAAATTCTATTAATTTCTTCACTAATGCTGAAAAACTCTGAATATTAAAAGTACCACTTTTATTCCCCAAATTTCTCTGGCTAATTCCCAAGAACATATTTACTTTTTACTTATTATGTTTTTCTTCCTAGCAGTTAAGAATATCTCATAAATGTATTTTACCTATTTCATAAGATCATTATTGAATTCTTTTTTTAAAAAAAAAAAGCGCAATTTAGACAAATAACTGACTATGCTACTGAAAGACGCAATTTAACACGGTGGTTAAAGCAGTTTCAGACAATCTATAGCTATATATTTGAGCCCACACTCTGCCATTTAATAGCTGTATGACCTAGGCAAATTACTAATCTTTCTGTCTCTGCTTCCTTCTCCATATTAAACTGGGATAATAACAGTACCTATCTCATGAGGCTGTAAAGATGAAATAAAATAATCCATGTAGAAAGGACAGCAGACTGCCAGACACATAATTAGTGTTCTATAAATATTAATTGCTGTTATTATCATTTTTTCCATTGAAGATAAGTCTATGCTTTGTATTACATTATAACAGGAGACAAGAATTTCTTAAAGCTCCATATTCACAAATAAAATAACACACAGGCTAAAGTGGATTGAGGTATCACTATATGTTACTATTAGGTTGCTAACTAGATCCTAGAACAGAGAGCACCCTCTACAATGAGGCTACTAACCTAACAGATTCTACTGAGAAAAGAAAGTCTACTTACTGTTCACTGCAACCCATTCATTTAGATCTTCCCCCTCAGGAAGCATGACAGCCATCCGGAGGTTGCCACTGCCAAGTGTGGCTTCTGCATGCTTTAAGAGCTCATACTGGTGTGAACCCTCTGGAATGTTCTTCTTTGGTTTAAATGTTTTAGAGGAGCGACTACCACTATGAATAGAAAAAAAAAGGCAATACAATATTTAAGGCATGACTTTCCACAGCCTACTAGACTGTATTACTTGATAAAATAACACAGAGGTGGATCCCAAATGTCCACAAATGAACAGCCCTAAACTGTGCTGGCTACATTAAATCCCAGATATAACTGCTGTAACTACTGTGTTTGATACCCAGAACTTCTACAAACCTTCTCTACATTCCCTACTGCAGCTCCCGAGAGGAAAAGAATTTTCAGCTGTAACTAATCCAGTTTTTCACAATAAATTAACGATTCAGGATTATAGGTTGTAATCTATAAAAACATACAAGTTCTCCTGTGGTAATTTTTAGTAATTTTATTCGTTTTCACACCTATTCTAAGTTTCTCATCCTAAAATAGATCATTTGTTTCCTTCGTATAAAAAACATAAAGGTACAATTTTATATTAATAAAACACAAAAATCCTAGAGTGAGAGAAAGAAAAGCTACATGTTCTTCCACCCAATTATAGGAAGCATTAGCAATCTTAATCCAGAATTCCAGGTATGCATACAAGTAGCTAGACATGCATATGGTTGGTTTGCTGAAATTTCTGAATGTGTGTAAATATATACTTACACATACACATAATATTTCTTAAATGGATCAAATGAAACTAGTCTTAGAAATGGTTTTGAGAGTTTTTAAGAGATGGATTCTTCTGTTAATGCTGTCAAATTCTTATCAAATTATATTATATCCTAGTCATCCCTTCTCCATACTCTCTTCTCTTCATATGGAAAGGAATAGATAGGAAAGAATGAATTAGAAGAGGCTGTTAAGTGGGAACTCCACAAAGTTTGATGTTACTAAATTCATACCACCAAAGCATTCAGACATTTGAACATATGAATATGAAAGCAGAATTCAAAAAAGAACAGATAAACAATAGTTATAATTTCCAAGCTCTCCATAGCTTTTCACTCATTACCCACTTCTTCCAAGCTTACCCCAAGAGACCTTCCCTTTTCCCCAAGATAAAGCAGGAGTTCTCAACCCAGGCTGCATATTATAATCACCTGAGGAGCTTTCAAAACATACTGAGGATCCTGAGACAAAATAAGAATCTACCAGTTATCCAAAACATCCAACTCAAATCACAGGTATTTTCACTCTAAGGTAATGGCATTCTCATTTAAAATGTCAGTCTTTCGAACTCTATATGACTCCACTCATAGGTGGAAGTTAGTATATTGATAAGGAGATCTGATTGGTGGTTACCAGGGAAAAGGGGGGGTGGGGGGAGGGCACAAAGGGGGAAGTGGTGTACCCACAACATGACTAACAAAAATGTACAACTGAAATCTCACAAGGTTGTAATCTATCATAACATTAATAAAAAAAAAAGAATTCTAAGTCATCAGGTAAAAAATAAATAAATAAATAAAATGTCAGTCTTTACTCAAGTGTTTAGAGTAAACTGATGCTCCTCAACTCTAACACTGGCCCCTTTCCCCACAGATATCTCTATATCTTGTCAACAGACAAGGTATCTTTTTAAAAACACTCATCTGATGATGTTACTTCTCTGCTTAAAACCAATCAGTGGCTTTCCAGTGCACTCAGTAAATCCAAAAGTCAAACATCAGACACAGTCAGGCTCTGGACCCACACTACAGCGTGGAAACTCTGTAAGCTTCTTCAGTTTAATCAGGTAATGCGTTAAGCAACAAATTCTCTCCCAGCATCTCCAAAGTAGAAAAACATAGACAAGATCATTATGCCTACTGAGCTTGAGGCTTATTTTCTTGCTTCTTCTCACCTTTTGTTTATTAAAATTTAGCGTGAGAAACAAACTTCACCGACATTTTTTACAAAAAGACATTTATTAATTTACATATGATTAATTACAAAAATTGCTCTCCTGTGACTAAGCCGGTGCACATCTTCAGGCAGAGTGTAAGTTAAGTACACTCCCTTTAATTAGCCCACTGCTCAGACTGAAGCAGCAATTGAGGACGTGACAAGCTGCTCTGAAAGGTCTGGCAGAGGACATGAGAACTACAAGGACATCAGCTGTGCCTGCCTCAGGAAAGGAGAGCCTCACCTGCCCCCCAAAACCATCACTGATTGAACCACTCTGCCAAGAAGTTTTAGGCTTCCAAAAGTTTTCTTGATCGATGCCCATCCCAGAATTGGTCTTCCAGAAAGTTAAGTAATCTACCTCATAAAAGACTTTATACTTGGGTAGAAAGGAAAAAAAGAATAGGAGTTCGATTTGTGAAAGCCAGCTTTGACACTTATCAGCTATGTTACCTCAGGCAAACTACCCAAACTTTCTTGAGCCAATTTTTTCTTTAGCAGTGAAAGTCTAATAAAAATAACAAAACATTACTACTACCTATATCACAGAACAGCTGCAAAATGAGAAAATAACCCATGTGAAAAAAGCTTTTAAAACTGCAGAATGCTGTGCAAATGTTAGTATTTTCATTATCCTTTCTTTTCTGAACTAGATAGGTAAAAAAAGAAATGGTAATGCAATGTCCAAAGTTAGACTCAACCCCCATTCCCGCCCTCATCTCCTAAGACTGGATGGGGAGAAATATAACCTTACTTTGGAAACAAATGCCCTTACACATGCAGTGCAAAACAGAATTTTTAAAAATTTTTGTTTTTGTTTTTTGGTGCTATTCCCATATCCAGGTCCAGGTGACCTCAGAATAATCATGGGCTAGATTGGAAATCAAGAAAACAAGGTTCTATTCCTCATTTTGCTATTTTCTTCTTATATTACTTAGGAAAACACAAATTATCATCTGGGCTTCTATTTCTTTATTTTGTTTTTTGAAAGTCTGGAAAATAACTTTTTACAAAAGGGTATAATTTAGAGATGAGATAATGTTTAAAAAATGCTTTCAGTTCCCTGTAGACTGTCGACTCCCTTCTCTGTTCCTCATTTCCATGTACATTCATACCTCCAAAATGCTTTCGGGACCGGCCTGGTGGCCCAGGGGTTAAGTGCACATGTTCCGCTTCTCGGCGGCCCGTGGTTCGCCGGTTTGGATCCCGGGTGCGGACACGGCACTGCTTGGCAAAAGCCATGCTGTGGTAGGTGTCCTAAGTATAAAGTAGAGGAAGATGGGCATGGATATTGGCTCATGGCCAGTCTTCCTCAGCAAAAAGAGGAGGATTGGCAGTAGTTAGCTCAGGGCTAATCTTCCTCAAAAGAAAAAAATGCTTTCAAGTCCTCCATCTAATTTCCCTTCTCTCTGACCCTTCACAGGGCAGAGTAACTCAGGCAGAATAATTTAACCATTTCAATACTCTATATTTTTTAATATTCTATTTCAAAACTATATTCAGCTTTTTCTTCAACTAATACCTGAAACTTCTCCTACCAGTATCCACCCTACCCTGGAAGAGGTGGTCAATACTGGTCCTCATTCCCAAGTCAAAAGACGGACTGACAGAGTCCTCAAGTTCAAAAGCACAAATAACAAAGCATGTGCACAAAAGTCCTCATCAATGGCTACAAGCTCATATAGTAACAATGTATGCCCAAATGCATATATCTCACATGGCATTTTAAGACATTTGAAGCAAATATTCAAGAACATTTTCAATAGCAGAAGGTATGTTGTTTTCCCACCCCACCCTCCTCAGAAGAAATCTGTGTATCAGAAGAATCTCACAAGAATTATCTTGTGATACTTCCCAAGAGTCTATGTCTATATAAGCATAAGAATGCTTGTGCCTGGTTTTGTTCATTTTTACACAATTGCTGCATACTACAGTATACTAATTAATGTTTTTCACTTAATATACCCAGGAGATTGTTGTATATTAAGGTAGAAGAAGACCTACTTTATTCTTTTTAAAGACTGAACAGTATTTCCTCATATAGATATATATTTCAATCAGTCACCTACTGATAAACATTTAGGTTGTTTCCAGTCATTTGTTACTGGAAACAAGGCTGCAGTAAATATCCTCATGCATATGCACATATGAAGGATAAACTCCTAGAAGTAAAACTGCTGTGCTAAAGGGCATGTACATTTTAAAATTTTATTGACGGCCTATTTTTCCCCCAAATAAGTTGTACCCTTTTACAATCCCATTAACGATGTATGAGAGTAGCTACACCACTTTTGGTCCTAGAGGACAGGGATTCGATTGCTAATTTCTCTTGTACAGCTCCCAACACAGCGTCATAACTAATGAGAATCTAGAGCTTACTGATTAGAATGTGAATGATACATTACATATACAGGGTGCTGTACTGATGATTCAGAGCATTACCCTGAGGTCTTTTCTTTCCAAATCAACATCCAGGATTCAAGTTTGTTTTCTCCAGCCCTCTTACTCATCTTTGAAGGCCAATCAATTTCTAGAGCAAGACGGGATGGTTTGACAAGTAAGTAACTGAGTCCTAAGGGAAAATTCTGACTACATATCCCTTATAATTAGTTATCCAATTTGATCTACCTTTGGTAAATTCCAACAGCACCACTTATCTCCTCTTTGAGACTCTAAAGAATAGATTAGGCCCCAGTGACACCTAGGTTAATTCCTGTAAATTGTTTCCTACCACTTCAACACTGTCACATCCATCATTACCCGTAATTTTAACACTTTATTGTTCAATCCAACTATCAACAAAGTTGATATTTTCTAAGTTGAACTGGAGAATCTTAAGGCTGAAGAAATTGGTGGGAGAGGATTTATAGAGAACTCAAAACAGGGGCACCAAGTGGGAAGGGTTAGAAGAATAGATATGTGTATTTTTTGACACTGAAGAACATGTCAATACATGCAAACTTAAAAGCAAATTAACATCAATTTATTTGAGTCAATAACTCCATTCCTTAAAAGTTAAGTGACTTACTCTGACCATACAGCCAGTTAAATGACAGAAGCAGGACGCAACAATAGGCCACTATCTTGAACAAGTTACTTAAGATTACCAAGCCTCAGCTTCTTCACCCATAAAATGTGAATAATAATACTTATTTTACTATTGAACCCTGTGGTAAGAACTCCACTAATATTAGTTCTCTTTGCTCTACCTCTAGGCACTAACCTGTCATTCACATCAGTAGCTCCTTCCTTAGGTCTAAGTCCAATACTAGAGATCAGGTACTTGATAAATACATGTTAATTGATAGTTCCAGTCACCTTCAGGCTGAGAACTCCTACATCAGGATAGTAATGATGATGATTAATATTAACTAACATTTACTGCAGGCTTTGTGCTCAAAAGTATTGTACATGCAATGTCTCATTTAATTTTCATAACTCTATGATGTAAAATACTATTATTTTATTTTATAGATAACAAAACTGAGGCTTGAAGTACTAAAATAATTTGCTCAAGATTATAAAAGTGGTAAATTAAGGAGCCAGGATTTAAATCTTCAAAACCCATTCTTCTATCCACTACCCAATACTACACGATGCTTGTCTTTATCTTCTATCCAATATTTCTAACAGTTTTCTTCCTATATCACCACACTTTAACCAAGTCACTTCTATGAAACAACACAAGGCAATTTATACTGAGAGTTATTAGTAGGCTCATTTTAAAAACAATCTGCAAACTACCTAATTCTATTTCCTCTCATCATATCTCTTCTAATTTATATACATAACTAGTACTGCCATTAAGGAAAAATGAAATTCCACCAGAGAGCAATCTCCCCTCAAAGGTTGCCAAACACACTCATGCTTTCAGAAAGGCAGATACATACCAGCAAAAAATGTTAGAAATTGTGAAAACCAAGTAGAATGTGTTCTAGAAATAATAAGACTAAAAGTTATGACTACTAAAAAGACATCTTAACTCAAGGAAGTTAGTAATCTGAACAAGCATATCTACTTATATTTCTGTCTAACATCACTTTTAAATCACAATTATTATTGCTGGCGCTTGTTGCTGTTACTGTTAACGTTAAGAGAGTAAAAAATCCTTAACATTGCTTGAAAGCAAGAAGGCTATCAGCAGATCAGAAACTGAGGAATTCTGGTAAGATTAAAAAGCTGAGATACAGAGACAGAAAGTCTAAAAAAACCTAGCTAGAACATGCCCCACAGAGGACACAATGAAGGTAGGAATGATTCTCACTGTGCTCCAAACTCAGAATCTGGGCTATAGGAGGGTGAAAGGACCCTGGGAGACTTCAGGAATTATATGGGAACCTGATTCAGTCTTTGAGCAAATGAATCCTAATGCCTCCTCTGCAGGCATTTTTCTGAGAAGTAGGCAAGTGGTGGCAGGTATTTAACATGAAGCTAAAACTCAGAGCCTTGGGAGGGGGAAACCTCTATCGGCAATATATTAAAATCAAAAACTTTGCTCTGTGAAAGACACCGTAAGCCACATTGAGAGAAAAATCTTGGCAACCATATATCTGATAAAGGACTTGTATCCAAAATACACAAAAAGTCTTAAAATTCAATACTAAGAAACCAACCCAATGAAGAAATGGGCAAAAGATATGAACAAACCCCACCAAAGAATATACACAGATGGCAAACATATAAAAAGATGCTCAACATCAGCTGGCATCAGGGAATTGCAAATTAAAACAATGAGATACCACTACACACCTATTCAAATGAATACAATCCAAAAAACTGCCAACACCAAATGTTGATGAGGATGCAGAGCAATACTCATTGTTGGTAGGAATGCAAAATACGAAATGGTACACCCACTTTGGAAGACAGTTTGGCAGTTTGTTACAAAGCTAAAGGCAATCTTTCTGTATAATCCAGCAATACTCCTAAGCATTTACCCAACTGATTTGAAAACCTATGTCCGCACAAAAACCTGCCTATGAATGTTGACAGGAACTTTAATCACAATCGCCAAAACTGGAAGCAATCAAGATGCTTCCACAGGCGAATGGACAAACTGTGGTACATCCATAAAATGGAATATTATATTCAGTAATAAAAAGAAATGAGCTATTGAGCCACCAAAAAAAAAAAAGTTAAGAAGCCTTAATTGCATATTGCTAAGTGAAAGAAGCCAGTCTGAAAAGCCTAAATAGTGTATGATTTGAAATACATGACATTCTGGAAAAATCAGAGAGACATTAATTTGTTCAGTGCTTGCCAGGGCTTCAGGGGGAGGGGAGGAAAGATGACTAGGTATATTCTCAAGAAAACTGAAAAATATGTCCACACAAAAACTTCTATGTTAATGTTTACAGCACCATTATTCATAAGAGCCAAAAAGTGGAAACAACCCAAAAGTCCAACTGATGCATGGATAAATAAAATGTGGTATATCCATACGATGGAATATTATTCCACCATAAAAAGGAATGAAGTACTGATACATGCTACAGCATGGGTGAATCTTGAAAATATTATGCTAAGTGAAAAGAACCCAGACACAAAATATGTAGTATCACATATCATATGATTCCAAATGATTTATATGAAATGTCCAGAATAGGCAAATGCAGAGACACAAAGTAGACTAGTAGTTGCCAGGGGCTGGAGAGGTAGAAATGGAAGTGACTACTAATGATGGGGTTTCTGTTAGGGGTGATGAAAATGTTCTGGAACTGGACAGTTGTGATGGTTGCACAACTTTGTGAATATAGTAAAATCCACCAAATTGTATACTTTATTTAAAGGATCAATTTTATGCTATGCAAATTATAGCTCAATTTTTACATCTTTTTTAAAAAAAAACTCTACTATTAAAAAAATAAGTAGCCTCCCAATAATGCTCCTCACCACCTCAATAAGTCAGTTTCTTTCATCCATTTATTTACTCTTGCATTCCTTTATCTAACTAGCATGTTCTGACCACATACTACGTTCTACATAGCACTGTTATAAAACCTGGGACAAAGCACTGAACAAGAGAGACAAGATCCCTACTCTCATGGTGGGGAGAGGAGGTGAAGGAAAAATAAAACCAACAAAAAACAATTGAGTAGTGGTAAGTGCTATGATGAAAATAACAGAATGAAGCGACAAATAATATGATTTGACAAGGCACTATATTAGATCAGGTGGTTAGAGCCTCCCCGAGGACAGAAAGACAAGAAGGAGCCAGCCATGTGAAGATCTGGGGAAGAGGGAAGAGTATTCCAGGCTTACAGGATAAACCAGTGCAAAAGGAACTTTTTTTAGAAATAGGGGTAAAAAGGTAACTATGGGTACTGGGGCATCATGAATGATGGGAACAGCAGTATAAGAAGAAATCAGAAAGCCTAGTAGAACCACACTAGCTAAGATTTTAGAGGCTAAAGTGTGGAATTTAGATTATCATTTTAAGTATAAATGGGAAGCTACTGCAGTTTTTTTTAAAAACAGAAGTAGTAACATGATTTGATTTAATGTTTTAAAAAAAGATCATTCTAGTTGTCATGCAGAGAACAGACTGGGAGGAGGGCAAACTGGAAACAGAGAAGCCAGTTAGGAAACCTCTAACTATAAAGAAGAGAGGATGGTGGCTTTGACTAGTGGGGATAGGAAATATGAAGACAGATTCCAACATTTGTAGGTAGAACCAACAGGACTCACTATTGGATTTTATGATTTGTAGAGAATAGCGAAGAAGACAGAATCAAGGGTGATTCTTAGGTATTTAGTCTCAAGTAGACAGAAAATGGGCCATTTACTGAGACAGGTTTGGGGAGATGAGTTTTGGACACATTAATTTGAGATACCTATCAGACATCCAAATGGATGTTAGGTAGGCAGCTGTAAATACAGAGCTCAGGCTCAGAGGAAAGATCAGACTGAACGTAACTAATAATCTCGGTATCCTCAGTGGTTAGCGCAGTGCCAAAAGATGCACTAGTATATTATTAAAACAAGTATTTTACAAGCTATGAGAAGTCCTATAGTAAAGAAAACTACTTACGGTTTAGCCTAGGGTTTCCCACTATCGTTAGGCCTGGAAACTTTTCTTCCACATTTTAACATTTTGCTCTTTAACACATATTAGGGGACACTGCACTACTACATTAAACTGCTAACTGGGTTGCCTCTCCATTTTTTTTTTCAGCATTTTTTTATTTTTTTTTAATTTTTTATTTTTTTAATTGCAGTAACATTGGATTATAACCTTAAATAGCTTTCAGATGTATACTGCAGTATATTTCAAATTCTGTGTAGATTACATCATGTTCACCACCCAAAAACTAATTAGAGTCCATCCCTCACATGTGAGCCTAATCACCACTTTTGCCCTCCCCCCTTCCTCTATGGTAACCACCAATCCAATCTCCATTACTGTGTGTTTGTTTGTCGTTGTTTTTATCTTCTACTTATGAGTGAGATCATATGGTATTTGACTTTCTCCCTGTGACTAATTTCACTCATGAAACTTCTAGAAGAAAACACAGGCAGTATGCTCTATGACATTGGTCTGAGCAGCATATTTTCAAGTACCATGTCTGACCAAGCAAGGGAAACAAAAGAAAAAATGAATAAACACGACTATATCAAACTAAAAAGCCTCTGCACAGCAAAGGAAACCATCAACAAAACGAAAAGACAACCTAACAATTGGGAGAAGATATTTGCAAACCATATATCAGATAAGGGGTTAATAGCCAAAATATACAAAGAACTCATAACAGCTCAACAACAAAAAAACCAACAACCCAATTTAAAAATGGGCAAAAGATCTGAATAGAGATTTCTCCAAAGAAGATATATGGATAGCCAACAGGCATATGAAAAGATGCTCAACATCATTAGCTATCAGGGAAATGCAAATCAAAACTACAATGAGGTATCATCTCACTCAGGTCAGAATGGCTATAATTAACAAGACAGGAAACAACAAATGTTAGAGAGGGTGTGGAGAGAAGGGCACCCTTGTACACTGCTGGTAGGAGTGCAAACTGGTGCAGCCACTATGGAAAACAGTATGCAGTATCCTCAGAAAATTAAGAATAGATCTACCATATGATCCAGCTATCCCACTGCTGGGTATTTATCCAAAGAACTTGAAAACACAAAGGCATAAAGATACATGCACCCTTATGTTCATTACAACATTATACACAATAGCCAAGACTTGGAATCAACCTAGGTGCCCATCAAGGGACAAATGGATAAAGAAGATGTGGTATTTATACACAATGGAATACTACTCAGCCGAAAGAAATGATGAAATCTGGCCATTTGTGACAACATGGATGGACCTGGAGGGTATTACGCTGAATGAAATTAGCCTCTCAATTGCAAGTATGTTCATTAACACTTCAATTTTATAAAGTGTAACTCAGTGACTTCACAAATGAACAGGTAGAGGGTTGGCCAATTCACTATTTATTTAATACCCCATAAAACTGTATAATCTAATCCTTAGGAAATAATAAAGTATTTCACATACAAAGGCCTATTAGTTTCTACATTTGTGAAGTTATCTGAGGCACTATCTCAGCTATAGATGAAGACATTAAAGTTTAATCACCCATCTCTGATCACCCTCTGAGCTTTTGAGTCATATGTAGGCTGCAGTTTCCTTTGCCCAACACTAAATTCACTACTCCAGTCAGTAAATAGGTAGTGAAACCACAAGTGATTTTAGGAAGTGCCCAGAGTCAAATCTCTGGGTGATTTCCATGTAACAACAGTAACTCCATTTTAAGAATCCTATAGAATGTGCTGGACTGTTAAAAGGAAGAAACCAAAACATGCATCCACAGAGGTCAGCATGAGAGCATCAACCCAGCAATTGAGTTGGCAGTAATTCCAAATATACCACTATTTCAACCAAGAAACATCTAGGGAGCTTAAACATCACTTCTTCCATAAAAATTTCCCTGAGCTTCCATGAAAAATTATATATTCTCTCTCATGTCTCACTGTCACTTAAAGCACCAGTAACACCTTATGTGTATGTTATTTATTCTCTTTTAGATAGCACTTCAAAATGAGAGGCTGTGTCCTCTTCATTTTTGAAGACTCCACTGCCTAATATGATATCTCACATATCGTTGAGGAAAGGGCAGAAGACCCAGTTTCAGATCCTGTCTTTGTAACTGACCAGCTGTGAAATCTTAAACAAATTATACAATTTCTCTGAGATTACACCTAAAAAATCAGAGATGATATCACCAATTTTGTAGGATCATTATACAAATGGGTGAATGTATTTGAAGTACTTTAGTTTTGAGGTAGCTGTCATACAGCAAATGCACGATATATCATCTTCCATCCCTTCACTCTGAGTCTGTGTTTGTCTTTAGAGCTGAGATGTGTTTCCTGGAGGCAGCATATTGTTGGGTCCTGTTTTTTAATCCATCCAGCTACTCTGTGTCTTTTGATTAGAGAATTCAATCTATATATGTTTAGAGTGATTACTGATATATCAGGGCTTAACCGTCATTTTATCACTTGTTTTCTGGTTGTTCTGTATTTCCCTTGTTTCTCACCCCATGTATTTCGGACTGCCAATTCAGTTTGGTGGCTATGATGGTTTTCTCAGTTTTCTCTTTATTTATCATTTGTGTCTCTGTTGTGATTGTTTAGTGGTCACCATCAGGTTTGTATAAAAGATCTCACAGATGAGATAGTCCATTTCCTATAGCCTCTTGTTTCCTTAGTCTAAGCAGGTTCCATCCCTTCCCTCTTCCCCATCTAAGTTATTGTTGTCACAATTTATTCCATTCTGTGTGTGAGTTGGTGGTTAAGATGAAGTGATTATATTTATTCTTGATGTTTTCCTTCCCTTTATCTTTAATGTTATAATTAAGTGTTTGCTACTCTGTTCAGATAGAGAGCTGCAATTTTCAGATTTTGTCTATCTATCTATCTCCTTGCTCAAGGCTTTGTAAACCCTTACTTTTTTTTTCCAGGTATGAGGGCATTCTTGATCATTTCTTGGGGGGGGGGGGGGGATCTTGTGGCGATGAACTTCCTCAGTTTTTCTTTATCTGGGAAAGTTTTTATTTCTCCATCATATCTGAAGGATATTTTTGCTGGATAGAGTATTCTTGGCTGAAGGTTTCTGTCTTTCAGAATTTTTAATGTATCATTTCCACTCTCTCCTAGCCTGTAAGGTTTCTGCTGAAAGCCTGACAGGGGTTCCTAGTAGGTTATTTTCTTCTGCCTCGCTGTACTTAACATTTCTTCTTTGTCATTGCCTTTTGCCAGTTTTACTAATATGACGTAATTAGGAGTTCTATTATCTTCTTTCACTTGTAATTCCAGCTCCTTCCCCAGGTTTGGGAAGTTCTCTATTATTTTGTTGAAAAAGATCTCTGATCCTTTCTCCCCCTCTTCTCCCTCTGGAATACCTATAATCTTTATGTTGCATTTCCTAATTGAGTCGGATATTTCTCAGAGAATTTCTACATTTCCTTCAGTCTCTCACCTCCTCCATCTAAAGTATTTCTATATTTCTGTCCTCTACATTGCTAATTCTGTCCTCCATAATATCGGCTCTGTTATTTAAGGACTCCAGATTTTTCTTTATCTCATTCATTGTCTTTCACCTCCAACATTTCTGATTGTTTTTTCTTTATAGTTCAATCTCTTTTGGGAAGAATTCCCTCTGTTCATTAATTTTATTCCCGATTTCACTGAACTGTCTGAGTTTTCTTGTAACTCACTGAGTTTTTTTATGATAGCTATTTTGAATTCTGTGTCATTTAGATTGCAAATTTCTGTGTGTTCAGGACCAATTTCTGGGTGTTTGTCTTTTTCTTCTGGTCTGGAGTATTAATATACCTCTTCAAACTATTTGATGCGGTGGATTTGTGCCTTCACATAGTGATAGCATCTGGTTGCAGATTCCACCTGCCACTGCTGGGGGGGGCAGGAACTGTATTTTCTGAGCCTGCTGTGATCCCTTGCAGCTGTGCCTATCTGAAGCTGGGACACTCCTTGGGACCACACCAGCACTGTGTGTTCTCCCACAGAATGGGAAAGTGATGACGCGAGGTCTCAGAGCTGCCATCACCTGCTCCCATAGTCCCACCAAAGTGTGCTCTCACCTTCAGGGTCGCAACACTACTATGGGCCTTCTTGGCAGCTGGGAAGTCCTTCACCTGGGCTCACAGATCCACTGCCACCTCTTCCTAGGTTGCACCAGCCGTTGTGGTTAGTAGGTGGGGCCTCCCCACTGGGGCCAAGCCTGGGCCACTCCCTGGGACTGCAGCAGCACTGTGGGCTCTTCCACCAGATAGGAAAGCAATCCTAGGGCTCAGGGCTGCTATCACCTGTTCCCACAGTCATGCCAAGGTGCTCTCCCACGCCCAGGGCCGCAGCAATACTATGGGCACTCTAGCCAGGAGAGCAGTTGTATGCATGCACAGGGCTGCCGGGGGTAGAGAGTGCTCCCCTATCTCCACTGCTTCCCCCAGGGTAGTCCATCCACCTTCACATGTATAGTTGCACAGGTCTCTCAGGCATCCTGTTGTGTTTTGTGGGTATCCTCCATTGATCAACAAATGTCCACTTAGTTGTATTTCCAAGGGAGAGAAATAAAGGGAACAGCTCACTGCATCATGGTGCTGATATCACCTAGCTCTCAGAGTCCACGATTACTTATTTTTTCAAAGTGAAAGAGCAGAATTTCTCCCGGCATTTAATCCAAAACCACAGCCCATTATAAAGGGTGCCATAAAAGATCAAGTCTGCAGCCTTGGCAGTAATAAAACAATCTGTACATCAGATAGAGATGTCTAGTTAACACTAAACATCTGTCTGTAATTCCTATATAGTCCATCATTTTCCTGCAGATATGAAGCAGTAAGACAATAGGTATTTAATGCATCAGTGACATAGCAGTTGTGTGGTCTAAATGCTTCAAAATCAAATTCTTACAATAAAGCCAGCTTGACTAAAAGAAAACACAAAGTTAAAACCAGATAGAACCTAATCCTCATCTCATACACTTTTAACTGAAGTTTCTTTTTTCACCAGATGTCTACTCACTCTTAGAGAATTAATTCAGCGGTCACTTTCCTCAGGAAGCTTCCCTGATATCCTAAGCCGGGTTAAGGACACCACCTCTGCGTTCACACAGGACAATATCATGCATCTTTATTTTACAATGCACTATGAGTTTCTCAAAGGCAAGGACTGTCTCTAAGTCATCACTGCATCTCCAGAACCTAGTGGAAGGACTAGGTCAGAACAGATCTTCAAAAACTGTTTGCTGAGCTAAACAGATAAAGGACTCCAGGCCAAAAAGGTAAGGGAAAGCAAATATTTTGACAACATTTGCTAAATTTATACTCTCAGCTTATACAAATCAGCTCAGACATAGTAGATACAAGTAGCAGAGTACATACCACACATGCATAGTAGTATACATGTTTTAAACTAACATTTCATAGTACAATTGAACAAATGGAATCCAAGCACAAAATTACAGCACAAGACTGAAGAACTGGATTTACTATGACACTAACAGTTTCAACTTCAGAGATCCTCAATAACAGGGGCCCTTCCAAGGCACTGGAAGGGGTTCCTAACAATGTGGTTCCCATGGTCACGTTTTCACAAAAACAGCAAAAGTAAGCTAACTGCTATTGGTTAAGACTGGTGTTTCTGACTGCCCCTCTCTCAATTCCTCCTTGGTTAACATGGTATTCTGGGTATCTGGCTAAAGGCAAGTTGAATTGGGAATATATTTAGTTCGGGTTTCAGAGGATATATGTAGCTCGCAATCACTTCCACGTGTGATTAGATTATTGCTAATCTAGGTACAGAAATGACTTCTAGGAACATTCTTACCACCCAAGCACTGCCTTATCTGGAATAATTTACACCAATGCACAGGACCAGAGTAATCCAGATATGAGCTCCACAGGATACTGACATACATGTAAGAACACTATATGTGTGGAAGAAACTTAGTAGAGATTTCCCCAAATTTGACAACAATCTTAAAATATTTGATGGCATTACGAATGAGTTGTGAATCTGAAACTTTCTAAGCTATCAATAATAATAAACACATTTTCATCAGCCATGCCAGAGAATAAAGAAAATAATCTTTCTATTCTCTTTATAGAAAACAGTAACCCTATTTTCAAGTTTTTGACATAAGAAGTCGTCAAAAGTATGAGCCAAAAAAAGGTAAGTAAAAAATATTAAGGGATATCAGCCAATTAACTAATAAAAATGTTACTTTTCTATGTTTTGTGATGTTCATTGACTTTGCTTTAAAATGTGTAGTTAGCTGTCATTTTTTTTCACATTCTAAATATTTACAGTCATGCACCACATAAATTTTGGTCAACAATGGATCAAATACATGACGGTGGTCCCATAGGATTAGTACCATATACCCTAGGTGTGTAGTAGGCTACACTACCCAGGATTCTGTAAGTATACTCTATGATGTTCACCCAACAACAAAATCATCTAACAAGCATTTCTCAGAACATGTCCCGTTAAGTGACACATAACCGTACTTTGCTACCTAATTTCGTATTCATAATTTTTTATTCATTTTCTCAAGGAGAGCCTCCTAAATCTGGATTACTCTCTACTCACTTGAAGACTCACTAAAGTTACTGACAGATGGAAAATGAGAAGTTACAGCCTGGGGGCCAGCCCCATGTCCAAGAGGTTAAGTTCACACGCTCCACTTCAGCGGCCTGGGGTTTCGCTGGTTCGGATCCTGGGTGCGGACATGGCACCACTCGTGGGGCCAGCTGAGGTGGCATCCCACATAGCACAACCAGAGGGAGCCACAGCTAGAGTATACAACAGTGTACTGAGGGGCTTTGGGGAGAAGAAGAGGAGAAAAAAGAGAAGTTATAGCCTGATATAACTGATTCTCTCAATAATCCACACATAAACCTATTTAGGTACCTTCTCAGATAAACTGTTCTTCACCACTCCCTAAAGAATTAACCATGCCTTCCTCAAGGCCCTGGTGTACTCTGTACAGTCCTCTAGCACTGTTTTTACCAAACTATGAGAATTGTGTGTTAACTCATCTGCCTCCCTTATTACCATGTACAGTTTAGGAGCAGGTCCTAAATGTCTTATTCACACGGGTATTTTTTCAGAAGCTACTGTGTAATGCAACAAATGATTGATAATTGGTGATCTTTTTAAAAGGTGCTATTCCTTGGGGCCGGCCCCATGGCCTAGTGGTTAAGTTCAGTGTGGTTCCACTTCCGTGGCCCAGGTTTGGTTCCCAGGTGCAGACCCACACAACTTGGTGGTAGCCAGGCTGAAGCGGCAGCCCACATACAAAATAGAGGAAGACTGGCACAGATGTTAGCTCAGGGTGAATCTTCCTCAGCAAAAAACAACAAAAAAGTTGCTATTTCTTAAATTACTATGTTTAGAAAAGTTTATTAAAGCTCTTTCACTCACTACTACCTTATATCAGATGTTGATTCATCTCAATGGGTAAGTGAGGAACAGGATTAACCGTAAGAACTGAGCTAATTTCTTTAAGGACCTAGGAGTTAAGGTACTAACTGTCCTGGTCGTGCAAACTGCTCAACCCCCTGGAGCATACCCTGACTCCGCACTGCAGAGGCCCCCACCTGTCCACCAATGCCCCCCACAGTTCACCTGGTCCTCAGACAGGCCCTGCCCCACAGAGGCAGACATCCTTGCCTGCCTGTAGAGAATCAGAGCACCCAGTCAATGCAGGCTGAAAAGTAGCCTGAGGGCTTGCTGTTAGGTGGGACCAGTCCCTAGGGCGGGTTGCCTGCCATGGATGAAGTGGATTAAATCTGTGCTCCAGCAGGCATGGCAGACCCCTGGGCTAACAGGCCAAGGGATGAACCTCAATGGGGCCCACTGGGGTGTGTGTCAGCATGCCTGGACCAGTTCAGAACAATGGCCCCCACCAATGTCTCAGTCTCTGGAGAGGTCCCTCCTCTCACCAAGATGCCCCCAGAGCCCACAAGGTAAGCCTCATTTAACCAAAGGACTGTCAGCCTTCTCTCTGGTGACTTTAGGTTGCTGCAATGAGTGAGTTTGTGTGTGGGCCCTTTAAAACCCAGGTCTTTTTGGCTTTCGGCCGATAGCTTTTCTGGGGGTATCCTCACTGCAGTTAATAGTCCCCAAAACTACAATGAGGTATCATCTCACTCAGGTCAGAATGGCTATAATTAACAAGACAGGAAACAACAAATGTTGGAGAGGATGTGGAGAGAAGGGCACCCTTGTACACTGCTGGTAGGAGTGCAAACTAGTGCAGCCACTATGGAAAACAGTATGCAGTATCCTCAGAAAATTAAGAATAGATCTACCATATGATCCAGCTATCCCACTGCTGGGTATTTATCCAAAGAACTTGAAAACACAAAGGCATAAAGATACATGCACCCTTATGTTCATTACAACATTATACACAATAGCCAAGACTTGGAAGCAACCTAGGTGCCCATCAAGGGACGAATGAATAAAGAAGATGTGGTATTTATAAACAATGGACTACTACTCAGCCATAAGAAGTGACGAAATCCGGCCATTTGTGACAACATGGATGGACCTTGAGGGTATTACGCTGAGTGAAATTAGTCAGAGGGAGAAAGTCAAATACCACATGATCTCACCCATAAGTAGAAGATAAAAACAACAACAAACAATGCATAGCATTGGAGACTGGATTGGTGGTTACCATAGGGGAAGGGGGAGGACCAAAGGGGTGATTAGGCTCACATGTGAGGGGATGGACTATAATTAGCTTTTGGGTGGTGAACATGATGTAGTCTACACAGAATTTGAAATATATCATGATGTACATCCAAAAGCTATATAATGTTATAATCCAATGTTACTGCAATTAAAAAATAAATAAATAAACAATTTTTTAAAAAGGTACTAAGTGTCATCCCAGTGCTTTGCTCACCTGAAGGATCATCATAGTTTAAAAAGCTGTCTTGTCCAATGGGGAAAAAATCAGCAGCAACCGCAAACAGTAGGCAGTAGCAGACCACTTGTTCTTCCTCCATAAAAGCTGAACTTACTCTTTTGGCTAATGGGATCTCTAGAACTATGTGCAGTGAAGTAGAAGTGTGTCCTTATATCAAAGACCCACAAAGAATGGCCTTTGGTTTTATTTTTAAAAGTTAAAGAACCTTCTGGGACAATGAAAATGTTCTGGGTCTTGAAAGAGTTGTGGGTTACACAAGTGTACATTTGTTTAAACTAATCAAACCATATACTTAAGATCTGAGCATTTCACTGTTTGTAAATCATACTTCAACAAAACAAAAATAGAGATAAACTTAAAGCAATGAACTTGACTCTGCTAAGACATATCTCTGAGCTACATAATATGGAAATACCTCCCATGATGTTCTTAAACATTTATACAATAATTTTTTCTTTACTGATCTTTTGGCATCTGGTTCTTAATCTCTTTTTTTTTGGAGGAAGATTAGCCCTGAGCTAACAACCGCTGCCAATCCTCTTTTTGCTGAGGAAGATTGGCCTCAAGCTAACGTTTGTGCCCATCTTCCTCTATTCTATATGTGGGATTCCTGCCACAGCATAGCTTGATAAGAGGTGCATAGGTCCACACCCAGGATCCAAACCAGAGAACCCTGGGCCACCAAAGTGGAACATGTGAACTTAACCACTGTGCCACTAGGCTGGCCCTGTTCTTAATCTATTTTGAATCTCTCATAATCTGAAAGGCATTATGAACCTTCTCTCTAGAGACTTAAAAGACGTCATATTTTGCATACAGGAATTCAGGGAGGTGCTAAAACCTGTTCATAAACCCAGATAAGGAACTCCTGCCCTCATCCGTCTCCTTTCTCTGAGGTGATCATGCGAACATTCATTTTCTCCTGAAATCTTCTATAAACTCCACATTTATTTTCTAATCCTATAGATGTATTCTTTTAGATAAAACCACACAGACATTTAAGATGAATAAGCACAGGTCTTTTAGTTAATAAAAAAAATCTACAGCTTATATGCCATGGTTTATTCTTTTTCTATTAAACAGAGACTCTAACAGAAAGCTTTGATCATATTTACAGAATAATTTCTATTAAAGTTCAAAATCATGGCATTTATAAGGAATTCAATGCATTAAGTTTATGGTCTTAAGAAAACAAAGAAGCCCATATTAATGTCTATAAAAACTGATAAAGTGTCCAGAGAAATGGAAAGAAGCTTTTTTTCTTAATTTACTGAAATTGGAAGAAGATATTGGAAACATGAATACAAAAATTATAAGTAGTTTTCCCCTATCAATCTAATTTCAAATGCAGCTGATTGGTTTTGGGTTTTTTTTAACAAAATAGAGATCATTCCTGATTTGGAGAAAACTTTTAATCAGTGAACAATTAAGGTCAAAGACATTAAGATTTAAATAAGATTTGATAAAGCATACTTCAGAAGCATAACCTGAATAATCTGGAATATCAATGAACAGTAATAATAATACATAAATAAAAGATAGCTCTTTGCAGCTCAAATTTTGATTAATCTGTTTTCTTGTAAAAATGAGAGCTTTGAACTCATTTAGTCAGAGAAAGAACTTTTAGACTCACCACCTACCAATACACTACGATAACAAAGACAACTCAAAAAACAAAGTAGTTTGACACAGTGACATAATTTCCTTGCTCTTGAGACACCACACAACTGTGGATGTTTAATAGTACATGGTAATAAATGGATTAGTACTTATAAGAAGACTGTTTTAAAGAGTGATGGTTGAAGACTGTGGGCTGAAAATACACATTAGCTTCTACTCTCTACTCAAAGTGATGATAAAGTGATTTGTGTGTGTGTGCGTGTTTGTGAGGAAGACTGTCCCTGAGCTAACAGCTGTGCCAATCTTCCTCTACTTTATGTGGGATGCCGCCACAGCATGGCCTGATGAGCAGCAGGTCTACACCCAGGATCCGAACTTGTGAACCCCGGACTACCAGAAGCAGAGGCACACGAACTTAACCACTACACCACCAGGCTAGCCCTGATAAAGTGAAATTTTTAAAAATCATAATCCCATAAGGACAAAGAGAATAAAAGAGGAAACAACAAAATTTTGGAAATTAGAAAGTAGATGAATAAATAACTGAATTAACATACCTAAGGAAACCTAATCCTAAACTTAGAAGCAACCCAATTTACACCATAGATCCCACAAAAGGTTCAGGAATTAGTAGAAGTAGGATACCCTGGAAATGGGAGAGAAGATGTAACAAGACTTTCACAGTCTGTTTAGGAAGGAGTTACACACCTAGACCCCCTCTGCAATCACACACAGTGGGCTTCTGTACTACTCCCATCCTGAGAAAAGACTAGTCACTGAAGGCTTATTCTATGAAGAGGGCAAGAGTGTCTGGCTTGGAGGATAAGGGCACAGTAGCAGGCAGATGTACCATACTTAACACTGGGAGATTGGATGAGTTTGAAAAATCAGTGCTGAGACTCCTAGCCTTTTCCCCCCACCAGGATCCCAAAAACTCTGCAGCCAGGATGATAATCTCCAAACAAAGACCAGAAATGCTTTTTCTGGCAAATCTGACCGTAGCACGTATAAAGACCTAGAAAGATATTTATACGAGCAGTTCTTCAAGGAAATAGCCTAGCCATATCACCCTTCAGCAAAGCCCATGGTTGACATGCCCTCCACACACATGCACAAAGAGATTCCAATTGGCTTTTTAGTTGTCCTACTTGTAAATAAAAGCAGAAAGCAAAAGAATTACCAGAAGCCTTTAACATGAAAGAAGACACCAAAACAGACAGAAAAAAACAACTTGGAGGATAAACAATGAAGAATAAAAATGCCCCCCCAAAAAAACTATTACTATCTTCAGTGACAGGAAAAAAATATTGCTTCATGAAATGAGAACAAGACACTACATAAAAAAGAGAAACTAAACAGGACTCCTGAAATTTTTAAAAAATGGTGGCAGAAATGACATGCTTACTAAAAAGAATAGAAAAGAAAAATGAAGTAATTTCTCAGAACACAAAGCAAAAAGAACAGAGATGGAAACGAAGAAAAAGAAAATCAACAACCAGTCCAGAAGGTGCAATATTCAAGTAATATGAATTTCAGAAAGAAATAACAGAAAAACAAGGAAATATTTTATCAAGAAGATACTTTATCAAGGAAATAAATCAGGAAATTTTCCCAGAATTGAAAATGTCTTTTTAGACTGAGAGACCACCAACTCAGTGAATGAAAAAAGACCCACACCAAAAGATGCCATTATGAAATTTCAGAACAACACATACAAAGAGAAGACTCTACAATTATCCAGAGGAAAAAAAGTTTCATACAAAGAATTAGGAATCACAAAGGCATTGGGAATTCTCAACAATAACTGGAGCTTAGACTCCACATAAATTAAAATTAAAATTCTGCGGGAAAATTATTTACAATCTAGAACTCTAAACTGATATATTAACAATCAGGTTTGAAGGCAGAATATATTTCTACATACATAAGGTCTCAAAATATTTACATTCCACTTAGTGTTTCTAGGGAGCTTTTAGAGAATCTGCCCCATCAAAATGAGGGAGTAAACCAGGAGAGGCCATGAGATCAAAGAAACAGGAAATCCAACCCAAGAGCCATGCAAGGGGAGTCCTCAGAATGAAGGTGAAGGGAGATTCCCAAAATAACAGCTCTGCAGCAAGAGTAGATAAAGTCAACCAGTACAGACGGGAGCAGGTCAGAAAGCTCCAACGGACACTTATTCAAGAAGATAAAGTGAAAGAATGTGAATGTATTTGAAGGTCAACTGGGGGAGTGTCTGGGGATAAAAGAGCAATAAGTACATAGAAAATAAAACAAAACATTTCCAGAGACAGCAAAAAGTTGTTCAGGAAAGGAAAAATAAAATTATAGTATATACTTGGCTCAAGTGTCAACAGTGTTTATATAACATTAATCATAGTGAGAAGCTAATAGGACAGGAAGTATGTAAATATGTGGTATGGAGCGGGGATGATATCCTCTTCTTCCATAATAAGAATCCAATAGTTTATGAAAAAATCATTAAGTAACAGTATACACAAGTTAAAGATAAGAAATTCAAAATCAAAAGAATCAGGTTAAAGAGCTCAACCGGCTGTATCTGGAGGCAGGAAAAGAGGGGTTGTTTTTATGACAAGCCTTATAGAACTATTTGACTCTAAATTAAATCATGTACATGGATAAAACCAACAAAAATAAAAACTAAATTTTAACAAGTTTGAAAGCTTATCAAAACAGGGCAATAAAATGGATTATTTATAGAAATGTTAACAAACTGCTCTATCTTTAAAATCTAAGCATACTGTGCAATATACTTATGACCCAGCATATTCACAGCACACCACAGATATGTAAGCCAAAATCACCTATATACATGGAGACTTCTCGTCCTAGTGATTTATTAGCTGGTGGCTGCTACTGCCATCATCCTTAGCTCTATTACCAAAATTGTTTCAAAAACATTCATTCACCTTAGAAACTTTGCCAGATTCAATTTGATATACCAATGGCCCCTGAGGAAACCAAAGGCTATCAATTAAATTCATATCAAGTTGAAATTTGTAAAAGCAGCACGCAGCACAGAATAGTGGGAAAACGCTGACTGCTGCCTGGAGTCCCCATGGCCCTGGAATCACACCACGCCTCCACTACTTAGTGAGAGACTTTGACTTAGTTACTTACCCTCTCTGGAGCCTTATTTGCCTCGTCTATAAAATGGAGAAAGCATCATGCTGCAGACTTGTTTCAAGGATTAGAACTAGAAAGTAAAATACTAATGCAATGCCTGGCACAAAGATCAATAAAAGCCATCTACTGCTATTACATAACTCAGGCATTACCTACTTCATAGGGAATAGTAGAAACCTTCTACAGTTGGGTATCATGGCTGGAATCCCTGATTAACTTTGTACTAGTTATGTGACTTTAGCTAAGCTACTTAATCATTCTGATTGCAAAAAACAGAAATCATATTTCCTACCACGTAGGACAGTTCTGAAAATTAAGTGATATGTATAGAAATATAGAACATGACTTGGTACATAGTCAGTGTTCAATAACTGATATCATTTTTGTACTGAAGGCCCATCTACAGACATAAGCGGAGTTATACTTACATATTGTACATTTTTAATAAGAAACTATAAAATGAGCAGAAAATCATGCAATGTCAAAAATACAACTAAAATAATAAGACACTTGGAATTCTTGGTATAATTAAGATTAGTCTCATTAGAATTTGTTTTCACAACTAACAAAGTGTAGCCTTGGAAAACCACAAGATGCCAGAGTCTCAACTGGTTCATCTAAAAATAAGAGGTTGGGCTAGAATCTTTTACAATTCCAAAAAAAAATCACTAAATGTAAACATTTACCCAGAGATTTGATCTCATTCTTACCAATTCCACAGTCAGCATAAATTTTCTCTAACACCATCAGTAAGAAAGACTGCATGTCATCAAATATAAACCTGTTCTTTTACAAATGAGAAAAAGAGGCACAGAAGTATAATGATTTTACTCAACTCAAATAAGTTCTGTACTACCACCACCTAAATTCTAAGACCCATCTCTCTGAGCCCAACTTAGGGGTCCACAAAGGTTCTAGACATACTCTTTTAGAGGACAACTGTAGATCAAAATAATTCCTCTTCTATAGAGGAATTGAGACAAAATATTTCTTTTATTCAAGATTGTTCCATTCCCCCTTTCTGTTCGGAAGCAAGGGTTTCCATCTTTCAGATCACCAATGGTTTAAGCATGAGGTTTTGGTACCCAAGCACAGGGCAATCACGATTCCTCTAAATGAAGGCGAACAAGAATGGCTCATGGTTATCAGTGTGATGTCAGGAAAGCCCCTGTGAAAATACACAGATGCAGTCAAACCTGTGAACACAAGGCAGAGAAAGGGTTGTATAAAACTCGAAGAAAATTAGAAAAAACAAAAAAAAGCCCTTTTAATTCTACTACAGTCAACTGCAAAAAGTGATAGTTCACATTATCTGGGATTCAGCAATGCTCCCTAGTACCTGGAATGGGCTTCAATTGTGGTGAGGTAAACTAAGAAAGGGTAACAAACGAGTGAAACCCAGCAAAGAAGGGAAAAAAGGAAAAAATGCATAAAACTAAACGCAAAAATCCTCCCCTCTTCTCCCCAGTTTCTTTTTGAACTAAGTGAAATGTAAGTATCATAACTGCCATAAAAAAAGAAACAAATTCACTAAGGCTAGCAGGGTTTCTCACATACATAATTATGCAAAGTATTTACTGATAAAGTGATAAAGAATGTTCTGAGTTGTCAGGACATATAACTTACTCATGCTTACAACAGTTTGGCCTGAAAATGCTCAAAAACAATAAGCATATCATAAAGGCATATTTTTCAGACTCACTAGCAATTGAACACTACTATACACTTTACTATTTACATACTTTGGGGAAAAAACTCTTCACCTTGAAATAATCCAGCAAGAAAAATCCTGGCAGAGCTTTCTATCAGACTCCATGAGAAAAGCAATACATAAATGCGTTAAGAGTAACAGGTGTGGGGCCGGCCCCGTGGCCGAGTGGTTAAGTTCGCACGCTCCGCTGAGGTGGCCCAGGGTTTTGCTGGTTTGGATCCTGGGCACGGACACGGCACCGCTCGTCAGGCCAAGCTGAGGCAGCGTCCCACATGCCACAACTAGGACCTGCAACTAGGATATACAGCTTTGTACCAGGGGGGATTTGGGGAGATAAAGCAGAAAAGAAAAAAAAAAATAAAGATTGGCAACAGTTGTTAGCTTGGGTGCCAATCTTTAACATAAAAAAAAGAGTAATAGGTGAAAAAAGCAGCTTTAAATCCACCTCCAGAATCTGTAGGTCATTTTTACAGCTCCAAGTATGCCCTCTGCCTCCCAAACATGTTTATTACTTGCATTAAATTATCAGTTTATTGTCTGCATTAAAATATCAGAAAGATAACTAAGAAACAAGACATCCCATTGGAGTTAAATATCCCATTTTGTAAAATTCCCCATTACAGACTATAATCCATGCTGATCTTGGAAAAAATATTTTCCTAGTAAGCTATTAATACTTTGAAACTTAATTCTGTAACTGTAAAACATATTTATTAGCCAAGAATTTAATTGTATTCTACCATTACTGTTCACATGACTTAATTTTAAAATTTCATTTATTAACAAAGATCTCTATTCTAAGTATTAACATAAAAGACATTATTTTTCCCCTTTTAAAATAAGACAGGAAAAAGGTTGATGGCAATGGAAGCAAGCATCCTAACTATGCCATTAGAAACAAAAGGGACAGAAATTCTTCAGAAGAATCCTTACTACTAATTTATTTGGCATTAATATCAAGAGCCCAACAAGTCAAGGAGCTTTCATGACTGTTACCCTTAGTGGTGCAATGGTGGTTGGGGATGCAGGGAAGTGGGCATTCTCATTCAATGCTGTTGAACACAATTTACAGTGACAGGTAGGAAACGTGCCTGGCATAAGCCAATCCTTGAAAGATGGGAAAGACGATAAGGTCTCTACAAAACTGGGCACTAAAGACCCAATAAATAGGTGTCCCAAACCTTTCTGAACCCAGTGGCCATCTATTTACATTTCCCCAGAAGTCTTTAGAAGGAGAAAATTAGAGCAGAATAAAGGAATCACTCATACCTCCACCTACAACTGTGAAAATACTTGAAAGTGTCATTGAGTTGTTAAAAAAAATTTTTTTGTTACTGAGTATGTAATTCTAAGACACTATGCTAGGTGGTAGAGATTAAAAATAGTTTTTGAAACTGCTGCATCTTCAAAGAGGTCACACATTCTGATGAGGAAGAAAGGCGTGAAAACTGACAGGTACAATTATCTTTTTGATAAAGGCTATAATAAGGACTATGAAGGACACTGAAATGGTATCTAATAAATTGAGAAGGGAGCACAGGTAAAGGAAAAAAAGAGTTGGTTCCTGAACTAAAGAAATGAGGGTGGAGAGAAGAAAGGCAGTCCAGCCAGAATAACAGGAACAGCATTCACAAAGGCAGGCAGACATGGGTGACACACATGTTGAAAGAAATGCAAATAAAATGGCTGAGCTCTGTGGGGGAGGGCGTGGCAGGAGGGCACAGATGAGGATGGAGTGGTAAGCAAACACCATATCATGAAGGCTGTCTGTGACTTGGGATTTTCCAACCAATTCCAACCCATTCCAATCGCTACCTGAAAAGCCCAAATGAACTGCAGGAAGAAGTGGGCCAAAGGATTCCGGCCACTTCCTTTCCCTATTAAAAAACATAATGGTGGGAGCTGTCCTCAAGGCCAAGTGGTTAAGTTGGTGCACTCCGCTTCAGCGGCCCAGGGTTTTGCTGGTTTGAATCCTGGGCACGGACATGACACCACTCATCAAGCCATGCTGAGGTGGTGTCCCACATGCCACAACTAGAAGGACCCACAACTAAAATATGCAACTATGTACTGGGGGGATTCGGGGAGGAAAAAAAAAAGATTGGCAACAGTTGTTAGCTCAGGTGCCAATCTTTAAAAAAAAGAAAAAAATACAATGCTAGAGTAGAGCAGCAGTGCCAAAAATCAAGCGGAGCAGGCCCCCAATCCATCCAATAAAAACGGCCTCTGCCTAAATAGATAGGCACACATCCAAAAAATTCCTGCTGTTTTGAATACATGAACATCCTACATCCTAGACACATCTTGCAACTTTTATAAATGCCAAATGCAACTATTTCACACCTACACCCAAAGAAGTTTGTATACTCAATGCAACATCAATAATCTTTAACCTTCATTAGCCAGTAGACTTAAAACTAATGAGCTAAAAATAGAGGTGTAATTTGAATAGACATTTTTCCAAAGAAGATATACAGAATGGCCAATAGGCATATGAAAAGATGCTCAACATCACTAATCATCAGAGAAATGTAAATGAAAACTACACTTAGATATCATCTTATGCCCATTAGAATGGCTATAATCACCAAGCCAAAAAACAACAAATGTTGTAGAGGTTGCGGAGATAAGGGAACCCTCATCCACTGCTGGTGGGAATGCAAACTAGTGCAGCCACTGTGGAAAACAGTATGGAGATTTCTCAAAATATTAAAAATAGAAATACCATATGACCCAGCTATCCCACTACTGGGTATTTATCCAAAGAACTTGAAATCAACAATACAAAGAAACTTATGCACCCCTATGTTCACTGCAGCATTTTTCACAATAGCCAAGACGTGGAAGCAACCCAAGTGCACATCAACGGATGACTGGATAAAGAAGATGTGGTACACATGTACAATGGAATACTACTCAGCCATAAAAAAGACAAAATTGTCCCATTTGCAACCACATGGATAGAGCTTCAGGGCATTATCCTAAGCGAAAAAAGCCAGACAGAGAAACACAAGCACTGTATGATTTCACTCATATGTGGAATATAAACAAACTTATGGACAAAGAGAACAATTTAGTGGTTACCAGGGGGAAGGGGGTGGGAGGGTGGGCACAAGGGTTCAAGGGGCACACTTACACTGTGTCTGACTAACATTAATGTACAACTGAAATTTCACAATGTTATAAGCTATTATGACCACAATAAAATTAAAAAAATAGCCGTGTAACATACCGATCTCCAATGCTAGGCTTCTTGAGGAGGAGATCATATCTTGTTTATTTCTTTTTTTTTTTTTTTAAGATTTTATTTTTTTCCTTTTTCTCCCCAAAGCCCCCCGGTACATAGTTGTATATTCTTCATTGTGGGTCCTTCTAGTTGTGGCATGTGGGACACTGCCTCAGCATGGTTTGATGAGCAGTGCCATGTCCGCACCCAGGATTCGAACCAACGAAACACTGGGCCGCCTGCAGCGGAGCGCACTAACTTAAGCACTCGGCCACGGGGCCAGCCCCCTCTTGTTTATTTCTGAACCACTACCTTTCTCCTCCCACCACCAGCACCTAACATTGTGCTTTACACACAGGAGATGTCCAATAAATATTTATTGTATTATGCAATAATATCATGCATTTGTAAGATAGCTAAACAAAATTTGTAGTGTGGAAAGAGTTTATATACTGAGCTTGGGAATTTCACAAGCAAGGATAGTAACACTGTTTGTACAGGACTCAGGTTTATGAAACCTTCCATATACATTCTCTCATTCCATTCTCACATTTACCCAATGGAATAGGCACTCCTTTCCCCCTCGTAGACAGAGGAAACAGAGGCTAAGAAATTAAGTGATATGCACAAAGTCACACAGCTAGTGACAGACCAAAGACTCTGAAACCCAGATCTCCTCACTCATAGACCACTGTTCTTTCCATGTCAACCTTCGGTCAATCAAAAAAATATATATACATTGAGGACATATTTGCCAAGCAATGTAATCACTGGGAAATAAAATAGTGAACAAACCCTACATAACTTTCAGTCCAGAAGGGGAAAAAAGACCTTAAATAATAATTATAATTACAAGCGTACAAAGACAACCAGGGAACCTAACTTCCCTGGGGGCTGTTGAAGAAAAAAAATATTCACTGACACTTGTCAAAGATGGTAAGGCAGACTTTATTCAAGAACAATGAGATAGGTATAGGGACTACCGCAATGGGATTTTTACAGTGCACGGAGACCAGCTGGGTTTGACTCCAAACACAACATGGGCAAGCAGGAATTCATAGGCAAGGAGCAGGGCACGGGGGTGAGTGGATGGAAAATGACTCAGAGGAAACATCAGGGGTAAGGGAGGTTCTGGCTAAAATGCCCTGACAGGATGCTTGCTGAAGACAGACCAAGGGGGTCAGACATCATCTGGGGGATGGTGAAGGCTGAGGAAGCTGATCAGATATTAAGGGTGGGAGGTCTGGTTAAACTGACTTAGCAGAGTTCTTGCTAAAACTAGACTTTACAAGGAAGTGCACAGATGGGGCCAGAAGAAGGTTCAAGAGCCTGACAAAAGTTTGGTAAAGCAAAGAATCATTGTCAGGGCCTCACAGAGTCTCTCAAGGATACAAGTAGTGTTATATTGAATCTCAAGGATTTCTCTTCTTTATCTTATTTTGAATTAACTCAAAATACAGGCATCCATCCACTGACTACTGAAAAAAGCTGCTCAAACTTGAAGGTGCTTTTCACCGAGAGATCTTTAAAATGCATTATAATTCAAGGATTAGAGCCTGAAATCTTGTTTTTTTCCTTTTTTCTTTTTTTTTTTAAAGACTGGCACCCAAGCTAACATCTGTTGCCAACATTTTTTTTCCTTCTTCTCCCCAAAGCCCCCCAGTACACAGTTGTATATTCTAGTTGTAGGTCATTCTGGCTCTGCTATGTAGGACACTGCCTCAGCATGGTTCGATGAGCGGTGCTAGGTCTGAGCCCAGGATCTGAACCTGGGAAACCCTGGGCCACCAAAGTAGAACACATGAACCTAACCACTGGGCCACAGGGCCGGCCCCCGAAATCTTGTATTTCTAACACACTCCTAGGTGATGCTCCTAGCTGAAGCTCCACACTTGAAAAGTCTAAAAGCAGACTTCTCAAGAGTTAGAGTTATATACAGACATTGATATCCTCAGTCCTGGGGGTGGCCTTCTGTCACCAGAGGGCCAAGAGCAGCCTTTCTTCCCAATGGTGCTATACAAAATGTTAAATGATAGGGCTGGCAGAGTGGCACAGCGGCACAGCAGTTAACTGTGCATGTTCCACTTCAGTGCCCCAGGGTTTGCCGGTTCGGATCCCAGGTGCAGACATGGCACTGCTTGGCAAGCCATGCTGTGGCAGGCGTCCCACATAGAAAGCAGAGGAAGATGGGCACGGATGTTAGCCCAGGGCCAGTCTTCCTCAGTAAAAAGAGGAGGATTGGCAGCAGTTAGCTCAGGGCTAATCCTCCTCAAAAGAAAAAAAGTTGAATGGCAAAAAAAGTAAAAATATCTCTAGAACCCATAGTTATCGCTAGACAATACAATCACAACACCTTACGAATATGTTTCCACTTGAGCAAAAGCCAAAACCAATACAGCTCGACGGAGGCACATTTTGGTTCCCAAATGTCTAGCCACTTAGGACTGTACTTTTTGGTATCCTTTAGCTTTAACTTGAAAAAAAAAAATTTTATTGTGCTTCTTGATAACTTGCCATTTCCCAAATTAAAAATTAACAAGGGTGACAAAGGACTGATTAAAGGGGTGAATGGTCTGACTGATAAGACCCCTTGGGGAGTTCTTAACAATAGGTTGGAGACACAAGCATCAGTCCTCAAAGCAATGCTGTGCTTGGGTTGAGACACTTCAGTTTTGACAAATCAGCTCATTGTTCACTGCCTCAAAAGTGCAATTTCTAAGAGTTGAAAATACGAGAGCCACAAATAAAATCAGAAACGAAAGAGGAGAGATTACAACGGACACCTCAGAAATACAAAAGATAATAAGAGAATACTATGAAAAGCTATACGCCAACAAATTGGATAATCTAGAAGAAATGGATAAATTCTTAGAAACATACAACCTTCCAAAACTGGACCAAGAAGATGTAGAAAATTTGAATAGACAGATCACCAGTAAGGAGATCGAAACAGCAATGAAAAACCTCCCAAAAAATAAAAGTCCAGGACCAGATGGCTTCCCTGGTGTATTCTACCAAATATTCAAAGAAGACTTAATACCTATCCTTCTCAAACTCTTCCAAAAAATTGAAGAGGAGGGGAGGCTTCCTAACTCCTTCTACGAAGCAAACATTATCCTGATTCCAAAACCAGACAAGGACAACACAAAAAAAGAAAATTACAGGCCAATATCACTGATGAACATCGATGCAAAAATCCTCAACAAAATACTAGCAAATAGAATACAACAATACATTAAAAAGATCATACATCATGACCAAGTGGGTTTCATTCCGGGGATGCAGGGATGGTTCAACATC
This sequence comes from Equus asinus, assembly GCF_041296235.1. NCBI lineage: Eukaryota > Metazoa > Chordata > Mammalia > Perissodactyla > Equidae > Equus > Equus asinus. Next base: position 106,307,804 of record NC_091792.1, read on the forward strand.
TGCAAATCTATCAAAGTGATACACCACATTAACAAAATGAAGAATAAAAATCACATGATCATCTCAATAGATGCAGAGAAAGCATTTGACAAGATACAGCATCCATAAAAACTCTAAATAAATTGGGTATAGAAGGAAAATACCTCAACATAATAAAGGCCATATATGACAAACCCACAGCAAATATCATTCTCAATGGAGAAAAACTGAAAGCTATCCCTCTAAGAACAGGAACCAGACACGGATGCCCACTGTCACCACTCTTATGTAACACAGTATTGGAAGTCCTAGCTAGAGAAATCAGGCAAGAAAAAGAAATAAAAGGGATCCACATTGGAAAAGAAGAAGTGAAACTGTCACTCTTTGCAGATGACATGATTTTATATCTAGAAAACCCTAAAGAGTCCACTAAAAAACTTTTAGAAATAATAAAGGAATACAGTCAAGTTGCAGGATACAAAATCAATGTACAAAAATCCGTTGCGTTTCTATACACTAACAATGAAGTAGCAGAAAGAGAAATTAAGAATACAATCCCATTTACAATTGCAACAAAAAGAATAAAATACCTAGGAATAAACTTAACCAAAGAGGTGAAAGATCTGTACACCTAAAACTATAAAACATTGTTGAAAGAAATTGAAGAAGACACAGAAATGGAAAGATATTCCGTGCTCTTGGATTGGAAGAATTAACATTGTTAAAATGTCCATACTTCCTAAAGCAATCTATAGATTCAACGCAATCCTTATCAAAGTTCTAACAACATTTTTTACAGAAATAGAACAAAGAATCCTAAAATTTATCTGGAACAACAAAAGACCCCGAATAGCCAAAGGATTCCTGAGAAAAAAAGAACAAAGCTGGAGGTATCACACTCCCCGATTTCAAATTATACTACAAAGCCATAGTAACCAAAACAGCATGGTACTGGCACAAAAACAGACACACAGATCAATGGAACAAAATTGAGAGCCCAGAAGTAAACCCACACGTTTATGGACAGCTAATATTCGACAAGGGAGCCAAGAGTATATGATGGAGAAAGGAGAGTCTCTTCAATAAATGGTGTTGGGAAAACTGGACAGCCACATGCAAAAGAATGAAAGTAGACCATTCCCTTACACCATGCACAAAAATCAACTCAAAATGGATTAAAGACTTGAATGTAAGACCCAAAACCATCAGACTTCTAGAAGAAAACACAGGCAGTACGCTCTATGACATTGGTCTGAGCAGCATATTTTCAAGCACCATGTCTGACCAAGCAAGGGAAACAAAAGAAAAAATGAACAAATGGGACTACATCAAACTAAAAAGTTTCTGCACAGCAAAGGAAACCATCAACAAAACGAAAAGACAACCTAACAATTGGGAGAAGATATTTGCAAACCACATATCAGATAAGGGGTTAATATCCAAAATATACAAAGAACTCATACAGCTCAACAACAAAAAAACCAACAATCCAATTAGAAAATGGGCAAAAGATCTGAACAGAGATTTCTCCAAAGAACATATACAAATGGCCAACAGGCATATGAAAAGATGCTCAACATCATTAGCTATCAGGAAAATGCAAATCAAAACTACAATGAGGTATCACCTCACTCAGGTCAGAATGGCTATAATTAACAAGACAGGAAACGACAAATGTTGGAGAGGGTGTGGAGAGAAGGGAACCCTTGTTCACTGCTGGTGGCAGCGCAAACTGGTGCAGCCACTATGGAAAGCAGTTTGGAGTATCCTCAGAAAATTAAGAATAGATCTACCATATGATCCAGCTATTCCACTGCTGGGTATTTATCCAAAGAACTTGAAAACACAAAGGCATAAAGATACTTGCACCCCTATGTTCATTGCAGCATTATACACAATAGCCAAGACTTGGAAGCAACCTAGGTGCCCATCAAGGGACGAATGGATAAAGAAGAAATGGTATTCATACACGATGGACTACTACTCAGCCATAAGAAATGATGAAATCTGGCCATTTGTGACAACATGGATGGACCTTGAGGGTATTATGCTGAGTGAAATAAGTCAGAGGGAGAAAGTCAAATACCATATGATCTCACTCATAAGTAGAAGATAAAAACGACAAAAAAAAAACACACATAGCATTGGAGATTGGACTGGTGGTTACCATTGGGGGAGGGGGGAGGGCAAAAGGGGTGATTAGGGTCACATGTGAGGGGATGCACTATAATCAGTGTTCGGGTGGTGAACATGATGTAGTGTATCCAGAATTTGAAATATGATGTACATCCGGAAAAAAAAAATTAAGAAAAAAAACTAAAAAAAATAAATAAAAGGATAAAGGAAAGCAGAAAAAAAAAAGAAAAGAAAAGAAGAGAGCCAAATGAATATTTGGCAGGGTGTGGAGAAGGGTGAGAGAGAATGGAACCAGGCACACGAGAGTAAAAACTACAACCACACAAAGTCTTTAAACAAAGAGCTATTTCAGTAGTTAAATCTAATGCTACGGGGCACTAGCAAACAAATGGATTCTCTAAAGAGCAGGAAGGTCACACTGCTGCTCACCTACCTGGAACATGATCTGGGCACCGAGAAACCAGAAAAGTTGCGGTAGAAGAACTTTACCCCTATTGCTTCTGCTTAATTATTCTATGCTTACACTGAAATAATAAGAATGTATTTAAGTTATACCATTATCTATTTCTACAAAGAAACACACAAAAAATATTCCTTCTAATATCCAATACTATAACTACTGAACTATTCTCATCAAATTTCAATTTGAAAACAACAAAAGGACTCGGGCAGAAAGATAAAACACAGCAGCAGTGAAAGAAAATTCAACCTTTCCAATACAAATAATAAAAACAATAGGCTACTTGGCTTCGAGGTACTTAGACTATTACCCAAATAATGTTTGTTTACCTTCAAACTCCTCCTTTTAAGTTCTAACCTCAGAAAATCAAAGTACCACTGACACATATGATAATAAACCTACAGAAATTGGCTATGATTTAAGTAATGAGAAATGATAAATATGTTTATAAAAAATAATAACAGCTACTAGCAATCATCACATTGTCGAGACCTTGATAATGAACTAGATGTCACTGCTGCACGTAACTACAATTTATTGCACTAAGGCTTTCACATTCAGTATCTAATCCTCCCACCAGTCTGAGGTCCTAAATGCAGGATTCACAGGAAAAAAATTAGATTACCGGCACACTCACACCATACAAGAGGGGCCTCAGTCTGGGGCTGGCCCCGTGGCCGAGTGGTTAAGTTCGCGCGCTCCGCTGCAGGCGCCCCAGTGTTTCGTTGGTTCAAATCCTGGGCGCGGACATGGCACTGCTCATCAAACCACGCTGAGGCAGCATCCCACATGCCACAACTAGAAGGACCCACAACAAAGAATATACAACTATGTACTGGGGGGCTTTGGGGAGAAAAAGGAAAAAAAATAAAATCTTTTAAAAAAAAAAAAAAAAAGAGGGGCCTCAGTCTGCTTTCCTCCTTAATACGGCTGAAGCAGGGGCCCACACATGCTCAGGAGAGCAGTAAAAGTGACTAGACGATAGCGTGGGTGCGAGCCACAAGCAGCGTGGCCAGGTAGGGTTAGGAGAATGGCTATATACAGGAGGCTGAGCAAATAAGTATACTGAGGATAATGGGAGCCAGGTTTCTCAATGACAAAGAAGGAAGTGAAAAATACGTAAAGGGAAAAGGCTAGAACGAACCCAGTGCTACTGGCTTGGAATTGCAGGTAGGGGTATGAACTCATTCAATATATATAGATAGATACAGAAAAATGCATGGATGTAAATATGTGCGGGCATGTGTTTCCTAGCACTGTCCAATGAGAGGGCCTGGGAGCAGCAACCACATCCGTAGTAAACAGCACACCTATCACCTAGATCCTGGTTTCCAAATACTATTCTCTACTGAACAGAACCAACGCCCTAAGAGAAATGGTCAGTTCCAGGGCTGGGGCAGAGAAAGCGTAAGACAAACCTGGAACATCTGGTTGTGCCAGAAATTAAAGGAGTGCTCAGAGAAAGGCAGGAACAAGTCAAGGGACACAGAAGCCAGCCTGAACAGGGCTCCCACCAGCCAAAACTGAGACAATCTGAGCACCAAAATAAATAACAGTAGTTACAGACAACTCATTAAACAAAGTAGGAATCCATGTGCCCAAACTGATATAAAAAAATAAACAAATAAATAGGAAGAGTAAGTTCCTCCTTACAGTAAAAATGTCAAACAATAAATGTAAAAGCAATGAAAGAATTAGAACATTGGCAACAATCACAGTAGTAATTTAGACAAAAGATATCAATGGACACTAAAACTAGTGGGTAAAAATAGAATGCAGAACGGGATAGTTCCATGGTCTCAAAATACCTCCCCACAAAATATTAATTACAAAGAGAAAAAAAAGATATAATAACTTTATACTGGAGAATCTTTGTAGACACTTTATAATCAAAGGATCACCTCCAATAATGGGCAAACATACATATGTGCACCTGATAAGGTACTGTAAGAAAAACGTGCATCACTTCCGTGATATTTCCGCCCCAAATGCAGAACCAGGCCTAACCAGAAGGAAACATCAGACAAACTCAAACTGAGGGATATCTACAAAATGACAAGCCTGTAATCCTCAAAAATGTAAAGGTCCTGAAAGTCATGGAACAACTGAGGAAACATTTCAGTTTGAAGAAGGCTTCGAACACAAAACTGGGTGTTAATACATGACTCATGTCTGGATCCTTCTGTTAAGGATGACATTACTGGAGCCACTGATGAAACTAAATGGGGTCTCTTGGGTCGGCCCACTGCCGCAGCGGTTAAGCATGCATGTTCCACTTCGGTGGCCAGGGGTTCACCGGTCGGATCCCGGGTGCAGACATGGCACCGCTTGGCACGCCATGCTGTGGTAGGCGTCCCACGTATAAAGTGGAGGAAGATGGGCGCGGATGTTAAATCAGGGCCAGTCTTGCTCGGGAAAAAAGAGGATTGGCAGCAGTTAGCTCAGGGCTAATCTTCCTCAAAAAAAACCTAAATGGGGTCTCTGGATAAGGAATATGTAAGAGTTCTTTGTGCTATTCTTTACAACTTTTCTAAAAATTTGAACATGTTTCAAAATAAATTTTTTTTTTAAAGATTGGCACCTGAGCTAACATCTGTTGCCATCATCTGTTTTTTTTCTTTCTTCTTCTCCCCAAAGCCCCCCGGTACATAGTTGCATACTCTAGCTGTAGGCCCTTTGGGTTCTGCTATGTAGGACGCTGCCTCAGCATGGCCTGATGAGCAGTACTAGGTCTGCGCCCAGGATCAAACCAGCAAAACCCTGGGCCACCAAAGTGGAGCATGCACACTTAACCACTCGGCCATGGGGTCAGCCACCAAAATAAAATTTAAAAATCACTTCTGCAAATGAACAGGTTTCATAGCTACACTTACAATTTAATTAAACAAGATGTAAAAAATGGTCTTAAGTTAGCTGACACTAAACAAAAACTGAAGTTGTACACTCAAAACTAATATAACGTTATATGTCAATTCTATCTCGATTTAAAAAATGGAAGTGTGGAAAGAAAAGAAGAGTTAAAAAAAGTTTTCTATAGGAGTTAATTTAACATTCCTAACAGGTACATTTTTTCACAGTTTCCAAGAAGTAATACATAGCTACTTTGCCTCAGTACCTCCTAATCAAATTCACAACTGAAGAGTAGTAGTACTATCTGTGCTTTCACGTATCAGAAACTACAAAGGTACAAAAACTCTGCAACTACGTTGAGGAGGAAAAAGCCAATAATGGTAAAGTAAGCACATGGTAATTATTTTGCACTGAATAATGTAAAATAAAAGCAACCCTCTATCAGATGGGCAAGTAAACTAAGACCACCGAGCATCTGCAATTCTCCAAACTACAGTTCTGAAAAGACGACCATATTTACTTTCAAGCCCTCGCCCCTAGAAAAGCATAACTTTAAATCAGGTTGTCATATAACAAAACTGTTAAGGTAATTATTTGGTCAAAAGCCCTTCGAAATGATGTTGCAGAATTATATTAATTGACACAAAAAATTCACAAGTGAAAAACTTGATCTACGTAGAGATCCAGTTGTATATTTTTAAATATATACAAACAAAAATGAGACAGAAAAGATTAGGAAGTTATCTCACAAAATATAAATAACAGTTCTCTCTGAAGGTATGATGAGTGATTTTTATTTTCTTATATTTTGTGATTTCCCCATGTGCATTATTTTTACACCAAAAATGGAAGTCAAAAATAATATTAAAGTATTATTCAGAGATTTCTATTTTCTCTTCTACCATTATATTGTTGGTGACCCTTAGAAAAAAGTCGCAGCAGTATGAGATATTAACACCTGATAACACAAGACCTCTTAAAAACAAGGCCTATCTGAATACCACATTTTAACGTAATTTTACTAATTACAGATAAGGCAGTATGAGCCAGGATTTCTGAATCTAGACTGCCAGGATTCAAACCCTAGCTACACCACTGACTGGCTACATGATTTCAAGCAAATTATTTAACCTCTTTTTGCCAGTTTCTTTACCTGTAAAATAGGGCTCCTGCTAGTTACTGAACTGAGTTAATTATTTAATTAATTAAAGCAGTTAGTGCCTGGCACATCATAACCACTTAGCAAGCTTTTTTTTTTTTTTTGGTGAGGAAGATTGTTGCTGAGCCAATATCTGTGCCAATCTTCCTTCCTCTATTTTATGTGAGATGCCACCACAGCATGGCTTAACAAGTGGTGCTCAGTCCTCTCCTGGCATCTGAACTTATGAACCCTGGGCTGCTAAAGCAGAGCACATGAACTTAACCAGGACGCCACCACTGGGCTAGCCCCTCAGCAAGCTATTTTTAGTATCACTTTTTTTTATTTTTTAAAGATTGGCACCTGAGCTAACATCTGTTGCCAATCTTCTTTTTTTCTTCTTCTTCTCCCCAAAGCCCCCCAGTGCATAGTTGTATATTCTAGTTGTAGGTCCTTCTGGCTCTGCTATGTGGGATACCACCTCAGCGTGACTTGATGAGCAGTGCTGGGTCTGCAGCAAGGATCCAAACTGGTGAAACCCTGGGCCACCAAAGCGGACCACAAGAAGTTAACAACTTGGCCACAGGGCCAGCCCTCTTTTTATTTTTATTATTATTATCATTAACTTCTTTTACAGGTGAGGATGCTGAAGCACTAAAATCAGTTAAATCATTTGTCTGAATACAAAGATGCTGGGATGGGGGTAGGTGAGAGGAAGGAGAGGTAGGAGAGAGAGACAGATACGTATAAACACAGCTAAAACCCTGGGTCTCCTTTCCTAAATTGTTATTCTTTTGAGGAGACAATTGGAAGGTATCTAGCATAATGCTCAATAAATATTTCCTTCCTTTGTTCCTTCCTTTCCCAACTTCTTTGATTCTTCCTCTACAGAAATAGATCTGATTACAGTCATTCACTTCCTTAAACCACCTTTCCTATGGACTTCCATTTTATTTTTTTTTAAAGCTTTTTTTTTTTTGAGGAAGATTAGCCCTGAGCTAACATCTGCTGCCAATCCTCCTCTTTTGGCTGAGGAAGACTAGCCCTGGGCTAACATCCATGCCCATCCTCCTCTACTTCATATGTGGGATGCCTACCCCAGCATGGCTTGCCAAGCAGTGTGATGTCTGCAACTGGGATCCAAACCAGCAAACCCTGGGCCGGTGAAGTGGAACGTGCACACTTAACCACTGTGCCACCGGGCCAACCCCGAGACTTCCATTTTAAAGTTAACTACATTTGTTTTAACTTTGTTCCAACCAATTAGCCTTATATTAGGAAATTACACATTAGTCTTTTCCAAGTCAAAGCCTTCTGTAGAATTCCATCAGTCAGAAGAGACTTGCAATTTAAAAATGCTAGAAACAGAGAGAACACTCAATACACTTTTAGAGTGATTAAGAACTCACTCTGATCCTAAATTTCCCTGAATTTTATATGCATAAAATGTCAAGAGAGGGGCTGGTCTGGTGGCATAGTGATTAAGTTCACCCACTCTGCTTCGGCAGCCAGGAGTTCATGGCTTCAGATCCTAGGCAGGGACCTACACACCGCTCATTAAGCCACACTATGGCGGCGTCCCACATATAAAATAGAGGAAAACTGGCACACACACTGGCTCAGCAACAATCTTCCTCAAACAAAAACAGGAAAGATTGGCAGCAGATGTTAGCTCAGGGGCAATCTTCTTTATGAAAAAAAGAAAGTCAAGAGAGGAAAAATCCTAAATTAAGAGATCTGTGTTCCAATTCTACCCACGCCAACAGCTAGGCCAGTAACCTAAAGCTAGTGATTCTGCCACTTTAACAAAAAGAGGCGAGTAAGCTATGTTACCAATAGATCCATCTAGCTCCAAAATTCTACAATTTCTTTGACAAACCTGAAAACGGACAATTCACAGGCAATTTCATCCTCCATGTTTTCTCTGACCCTTTTAGAGTACTCTTGTTACATCTTTTATTAAATAGCCTTCAATTCTTTTATGAAACCTTCCTCCAGCCCAAAAAGAACAAGCTGCTCCATATTCTTTAGACTCCCATGATTGTATTGCGTCTATTACAGATGACTATTTATAAACTGTCTATCATCTCTGGCATCCCACATCTTGCACAATGCCTAGCACACAGCAGGTGCTGAGGATGTGTTTAAAGATTTGAGTCTACAAAGTTAAATTAGGTTCCTGAGAAGTTTCCGTATGCACCATCTGGGAGCTCAGCTTAAACTGAAGATATACAGAGGCCAGTCTGCAGCACAACCAAAGCTTACTCCCAGTCAGATCCACACACGCAGTGCAAATTTATTCTGAGCATTTGTACAAAAGCTACACAGAGGTATCACTGCTCCAGACTATCAGGGCACCCTCTGGGGATTACCTAATCTACCCCACTTCCCTATCCAAAAATCTCTTTACCCTGCTCTACTTGGTTCCATGGCACTTACAACCTCCTGCCATAATATATAATTTACTGATGTTCAGCGTTTATTCTCAGTTAACACAACATAAGCTCCACTAATGCAGGAATTTTTGTCTGTTTTGTTCATAAATTATACTCAATGCTTACATCAGTGCCTAGCACAATGAATAGTTTTTTAAATCAATAATGCTTTCCTTCTATCTTAAAGCCCTCAAGAGTTATGAGTCATCAGCTTTATATCCCTATCTCACATTGCCCTTATTTCCTCAACTCTGTCCACTTACAGTAGCCTTACAAGTAAACCTCCAAGAAGTGGAGGAAAATAGTTGTAATCAACTCCTAAACTGCAACTCTTATTTTCTCTGCTCCACCTGTTGGTACAGAAATAATACTCAAATAACCAAATTAGTAACCAAATAGTCCAAATACACCAAAGAGTCAAATACACCAAATAACAAACTGATGAAATAACCAAAACTTTGTTCTTTCACTTCTGATAATAATTATTTCTACCTATAAGGTCTTCACTTCAGATTTTAAACTACTGGTGGGCAAAAACCAAAACCAAGAATGCTGGACTCCCTTTTTTGGATTGTCAAGCACATGGGCTAAATATTTTGAGACTATATTAACTGTTATGTGATCTAACTGGAACATTGTGCTCCAAATAGTATATACCCTCTAACATGCTACACACATTAGTTATGGCAAGATTTTTCTTATGTAGCTAATACGCTTCGTAATACGCTAATAAGAACTTATCCACTGCATTTCTACAACTATTAAATATGCAGCCACGTAAAAACAGGATACTATTGTATTTGTTTTCAAAAATACCACCAAAACCTTCTCCACCTCCTAATTTCATCCAAATATGGTTCTTTCCAGAAGAGCCAAGATGGCGCCGTGAGTAGTCCTCTTTGTCTCTCGCCCTTCGAGTCTACAATTATTTGGACACTTATCGCTTGACAAAGGATATCCAGACAGCATCTCAGGACGTCTGAGACACCCACGCGACTATACATCGGAAGGCGGATGGACTTTCCTCCGGGAGGATGTGGAAATAGGTGAAAACTCTCCGACCCCGACGGGCAGCCTAGTACCCGCAAGCGGCTTTCTTCCAACGGACGCCCCCAGAGGATCCACACACATCTAGGGCAGGAGCGAGAACACAACAGAGGAGCGACGGTGGAAACAGGTGACCAGAACCCTACCTAAACCCCCTGCAATTACTCCTAAACGCAGAGGGAAACTTTGGAGTTGCACACCTGAGCCCGCGGGGAAAGTCTCTCCCCGCCATTGGCGGGGAGACCCAGCCTGGTGCTCGGGGCGCCCGGAGGGTCCCAGAGAGAGACACGGAGGGCACGGAGATCTCCCAGCTGCCGTTGCCCACCCCGTGGGACTAGGGATTGCCGGAGATCTCGGAGAGGACCGGGGTGGGGGGAACTTTCAAAGGCCAGTTCTGCGACCCGGAGGGGAAGCGCCGGAGCTCCGCCCGGACAGCAGACAAAACTCTCTGTCTGCCGTTAGCAGAGGGGCCACGCTGAGCATTCACGGCTCCGGGAGAGGCCCGGAGAGAATCCCAGAGGGCGGGGCGACCCCCAGCTGCCGTTGCCCACCCCGTGAGGCTAGGGATTGCCGGAGATCTCAGAGAGGACTGGGGCTGGAGAGAGTTCCAGAGACCCAGCTTAGTAGCCTAGGGGGAAACCCTACAGGCTCACAGCAGCCTTAGGGAAAGCCTCTGCACAGCACCAGTAGAAGGCACCCAGCCGCCAGCCACAAGGCTGGAAGACCCCAGGGCAAAAGCAGCATAGCTAGGTGTACTAACCACAGACTGTAGAAGATGCCAATAGCTCTCCTGCGACCCATAGAGGACAAGTGAGATTTGGCGGGTGCCGACAGCAACGGAGCGACAAATATAAGTGATCCCACCCCTGGCCGCTGGAAAAGCCCATAACACCGTTGCAGACCCCAAGGAGAGAGCACATCTAGGTGGGCTGCAACAGTAGGCACCTGCAGCCTGAAGCCCCCCTGTGACGGCCCCCACGGCAGAGGAGGGAATCCAAAGGGCCACTGTGGCTACAAAGAGGGGCCCAGGCCCAGTTAGCAACTACGGACAGGGTTCCTGGTTGGTGAAGTATAAACAGCTGCTCCCCCCACCGCAGCAGCTGAAACAAGTGAAAGGAGCAACTAAACTCTATCTCCATGCGGAGGCACAAATCAACAACATCAAGCAATATGAAAAAATACATTAAATCTCCAGAACAGAAAGAAAGCAACAAATACACAGAAAACAATCCCAAAGAAAATGAGATATATAACCTAAATGACGATGACTTCAAAACAGCCATCATTAAGATTCTCAATGAGTTAAGAGAGAATTCTGACAGACAACTCAACGAGTTCAGGAGCTATGTCACAAAAGAGTTTGATACAATAAAGAAGAACCAAACAGAAATATTGGAAATGAAGAACACAATAGAGGAGATTAAGAAAAATCTAGATGCTCTGAACAGTAGGGCCGATAATATGGAGGAAAGAATTAGCAATTTGGAAGATGGCAATATAGAATTGTTGCAGGCAGAGGAGGAGAGAGAAGCAAGACTTAAATGAAGAAACTCTCCGAGAATTATCAGACACAATTAGGAGATGCAACGTAAGGATTATAGGTATACCAGAGGGAGAAGAGAAGGAGAAAGGGGCAGAAAACCTATTCAAAGAAATAATGGCTGAGAACTTCCCAAATCTGGTGAGGGAGATGGATCTGCAGGTGACAGAAGCCAATAGATCTCCAAACTTTATCAATGCAAGAAGACCAACTCCACGGCATATAGTAGTGAAGCTAGCAAAAGTCAACGACAAGGAGAAAATATTAAGGACAGCCAGGCAAAAGAAACTAACCTACAAAGGAACCCCCATCAGGCTATCAGCAGATTTCTCAGCAGAAACTTTACAGGCTAGAAGAGAGTGGAATGATATATTCAAAAATCTGAAGGACAAAAATCTACAGCCAAGAATTCTCTACCCAGCGAAAATATCCTTCAAATACGATGGAGAAATAAAAACTTTCCCAGATAAACAAAAATTAAGGGAGTTCATTGCCACAAAACCTCCTCTTCAGGAAATACTCAGGAAAACCCTCATTCCTGAAAAATCCAAAAAAGGAAAGGGGCTACAAAACCAAGAGCAGAGGAGATAAGTAGAAGGACAACACAGAGAGTAGCAGCTCTACATCAGAACAGATTAAACCATGGGACGAGAAACAAAGGAAACTGAAGAAAACCGGAAAACAAGACACAAAATGGGAGTGGTAGGCCCCCACGTCTCAATAATAACTCTAAATGTAAATGGATTGAACTCCCCAATCAAAAGACACAGAGTGGCAGGATGGATCAAAGAACAAGATCCAACAATATGCTGCCTCCAGGAAACACACCTCAGCCCCAAAGACAAACACAGACTCAGAGTGAAGGGATGGAGAACAATACTCCAAGCTAATAATGAACAAAAGAAAGCAGGTGTAGCTATACTAATATCAGACAAGGTAGATTTCAAAGCAAAACAGATAAAGAAAGATAAAGAGGGACAGTATATAATGATAAAAGGGACTCTCCACCAAGAAGACATAACACTTATAAATATATACGCACCCAACACAGGAGCACCAAAATTTGTAAAGAAACTCTTAATAGAACTAAAAGAAGACATCAGCAACAATACAATAATAGTAGGGGACCTCAACACACCATTAACACCAATGGACAGAACATCCAGACAGAAAATCAACAAGGAAATAATAGAATTAAATGAAAAATTAGACCAGATGGACTTAATAGATATATATAGAACACTTCATCCAAAAACAGCAGGTTACACATTCTTCTCAAGTGCACATGGAACATTCTCAAGGATTGACCATATTTTGGGAACCAAAGCAAACATCAATAAATACAAGAGAGTTGAAATAATATCAAGCATCTTTTCTGATCATAACGCTATTAAACTAGAAATCAACTACAAGAAAAAAGCAGAGAAAGGGGCAAAAATGTGGAGACTAAACAACACGCTTCTCAACAAACAATGGATCATTGAAGAAATTAAAGAAGAAATCAAATATTATCTGGAGACAAATGAAAATGAGAACACGACATACCAAATCATTTGGGATGCAGCAAAAGCAGTCCTAAGAGGGAAATTCATCGCAATACAGGCTCACCTCACTAAACAAGAAAAAGCTCACGTAAGCAACCTCAAACGACACCTAACGGAACTAGAAAAAGAAGAACAAACAAAGCCCAGAGTCAGTAGAAGGAGGGAAATAATAAAAATAAGAGCAGAAATAAACGATATTGAAACAAAAAAGACAATAGAAAGGATCAATGAAACAAAGAGTTGGTTCTTCGAAAGAATTAACAAAATTGACAAACTCCTAGCCAGACTCACCAAGAAAAGAAGAGAGAAAGCGCAAATTAATAAAATCAGGAATGACAGAGGAGAAATCACAACAGATACCAATGAAATACAAGAGATCATAAGAGAAAACTATGAAAAACTATATGCCAACAAATTGAACAACTTGGAAGAAATGGACAAATTCCTAGACTCCTACAATCTCCCCAAACTGAATCAGGAAGAAATGGAGAATCTGAATAGACCAATCACAAGTAAGGAAATAGAAACGGTAATCAAAAACCTCCCCAAAAACAAGAGTCCAGGACCAGACGGCTTCTCTGGAGAATTCTACCAAACATTCAAAGAAGACTTAATACCTATTCTCCTCAAACTGTTCCAGAAAATTGAGAAAGATGGAGAACTCCCTAACACATTCTATGAAGCCAACATCACTCTGATCCCCAAACCTGACAAGGACAACACAAAGAAGGAGAACTACAGGCCGATATCACTGATGAACATAGATGCAAAAATCCTCAACAAAATTTTGGCAAACCGATTACAGCAATACATCAAAAAGATTATACACCATGATCAAGTGGGATTTATACCAGGGACACAGGGATGGTTCAACATCCGCAAGTCAATCAACGTGATACACTACACCAACAAAATGAAAAACAAAAACCACATGATCATCTCAATAGACGCAGAGAAAGCATTCGACAAGATCCAACACCCATTTATGATAAAAACCCTCAGTAAAATGGGTATAGAAGGAAAGTACCTCAACATAATAAAGGCCATATATGATAGACCCACAGCCAACATCATACTCAATGGACAAAAGCTGAAAGCCATCCCTCTGAGGACAGGAACAAGACAAGGGTGCCCACTTTCACCACTCCTATTCAACATAGTACTGGAGGTGCTGGCCAGAGCAATTCGGCAGGAAAAAAAAATAAAAGGAATCCAAATAGGTAACGAAGAAGTAAAACTCGCGTTGTTTGCAGACGACATGATCTTATACATAGAAAACCCCAAAGAATCCACAGAAAAACTATTAGAAATAATCAACAACTACAGCAAAGTAGCAGGGTATAAAATTAACGTGCATAAATCAGTAGCATTTCTATACACTAACAATAAACTAACAGAAAAAGAACTCAAGAACTCTATCCCATTCACAATCGCAACGAAAAGAATAAAATACCTTGGGATAAACTTAACCAAGGAAGTGAAGGATCTATACAATGAAAACTACAAGACTTTCTTGAAAGAAATAGGCGATGACATAAAGAGATGGAAAAACATTCCTTGCACATGGATTGGAAGAATAAACATAGTTAAAATGTCCATATTGCCTAAAGCAATATACAGATTCAATGCTATCCCAATCAGAATCCCAAGAACATTCTTCACAGAAATTGAACAAACAATCCTAAAATTCATATGGGGGAACAAAAGACCACGAATTGCTAAAGCAATCCTGAGCAAGAAAAACAAAGCCGGCGGAATCACAATCCCCGATTTCAAAACATACTACAAAGCTACAGTGATCAAAACAGCATGGTACTGGTACAAAAACAGGTCCACAGATCAATGGAACAGAATTGAAAGCCCAGAGATAAAACCACACATCTATGGACAGCTAATCTTCGACAAAGGAGCAGAGGGCCTACAATGGAGAAAAGAAAGTCTCTTCAACAAATGGTGCTGGGAAAACTGGACAGCCACATGCAAAAGATTGAAAATTGACCATTCTTTTTCACCACACACCAAAATAAACTCAAAATGGATCAAAGACCTAAAGATTAGGCCTGAGACAATAAGTCTTTTGGAAGAGAATATAGGCAGTACACTCTTTGACATCAGTTTCAAAAGAATCTTTTCGGACACTGTAACTCCTCAGTTGAGGGAAACAATAGAAAGAATAAACAAATGGGACTTCATCAGACTAAAGAGCTTCTTCAAGGCAAGGGAAAACAGGATTGAAACAAAAAAACAGCTCACTAATTGGGAAAAAATATTTACAAGCCACTTATCCGACAAAGGGTTAATCTCCATAATATACAAAGAACTCACACTGCTTAACAACAAAAAAACAAACAACCCGATCAAAAAATGGGCAGAGGACATGAACAGACATTTCTCAAAAGAAGATATGAATATGGCCAATAGACACATGAAAAGATGTTCATCATCGCTAATCATCAGGGAAATGCAAATCAAAACTACACTAAGATATCACCTTACCCCCGTTAGATTGGCAAAAACATCCAAAACCAAGAACGACAAATGTTGGAGAGGTTGTGGAGAAAGAGGAACCCTCATACACTGTTGGTGGGAATGCAAACTGGTACAGCCACTATGGAAAACAGTATGGAGATTTCTCAAAAAGTTAAAAATAGAAATACCCTATGACCCAGCCATCCCATTACTGGGTATCTATCCTAAGAACCTGAAATCAGAAATCTCAAGAGTCCGTTGCACCCCTATGTTCGTTGCAGCATTATTTACAATAGCCAAGACGTGGAACCAGCCTACATGCCCAGAAACTGATGATTGGATAAAGAAGATGTGGTATATATACACAATGGAATACTACTCAGCCATAAAAAAGACGAAATTGGCCCATTCACAACAATGTGGATGGACCTCGAGGGCATTATGTTAAGCGAAATAAGTCAGTCAGAGAAAGACGAACTCTATATGACTCCACTCATAGGTGGAAATTAGTATATTGAGAAGGAGATCTGATCGGTGGTTACCAGGGAAAAGGGGGGGTGGGGGGAGGGTACGGAGGGGGAAGTGGTGTACCCACAACATGACTAACAAAAATGTACAACTGAAATTTCACAAGCTTGTAATCCATAACAATAAAAAAAAAAAAAAAAACAGGGGAAATATGGTTCTTTCCTGCTTCAACCAATTCAACTATGTTTCAAGAGACAAGCCCATCAGCATCAGTCATAAACATCATCTACATTGCTATTTCAAAGACAGCTTTTAAATTCTTCAAGAACTCAAACATCAGCAATGTAAAATACACTCAAGATGAGAAGATTCAAGCTGAGATGCAAGGATATGTTGATTCAAACTAAAATGGGAAACAAAGACATTTCCCGAAGTCATCCAGTCCTCTCATCTCGCACCACCTATCTGACAAACTCAGACTCAACCTGTGGGATGAGCCTAAGAAAGAGGTTTCACAAGCTCCAACGTGTTAAGCAGATTGACACAAGCCAGGCCCCCTGTACAAATTAGAAATATTAGCAAGTCTGCCTGCCAGTTAGCCTTCTGCGACCATTCAGTTTTGCTTAAACATCCTAAAAAGGATTAATATTCCATATATGAACAAGTGAAAATAAGGGTTAATTAAATTCTCAGCAGTCGGGTGCCAACCTGATAACTAAAAATTATAGGAGGTGGGAAAAGAAGAGAATCGGAACAGAAAATAATCTTTAAATGCTATTTTCTTCACAGCAGTAAAGGAGTGTATCGGGTGAATTTCAATCTTCGAGTTTTTATTGGCTTGCTAACCACAGATTAAACATAGGTGAATCACAACGAAGCCTTCAAAGGAGGAATTCCCCGGGGTGTCAGGTCCTGTTTTCAGAGAACCTGAGGCTTGTCTGCTCTCTCCATACCCCCATCTAGCCATCCCACTTTCTGACCTTCCCCCCAAACTCGTCTGCAATAAACGATAAGTGAAATAATGACCAGCACTAAATGTGACGTTAAGTTGGCATTTACAAATGATTTGCAAAACAACTCCCAGTGGACCTAATCAGCCCAGGGCACACTACCCTGACTCTATTTGGCGGCAGTCTAAAAAGATAAAGCCTTTACTCTTCAGGGGAGCACGCTGGGAGGAAGGACGTCTCGGGGAAGCAAGGAGCTGCTCCACACCCCAAGACCCTGGCTGTCACCGGGGGATCCTGACCCGCAAGCAGCCTAGTTAAGTGTGTTACATCCACAGGACTTGTCACCCCAACTTCCCACTCCTAAAACCTAAGGAGGAAGTTAAAAGGGTCCCGGGGTGACGGGGGAAAGTACGACGCTCTATCTTCTGTGTTTGGGACCCAGAAAAAAGCACTGGGCAGGCGAGACCGGCGGCCGGGCACGCGTCGGACACGGGTCTGGCGGGAGAGTGGGCGGCATCTATGTAGAGCGTGCAAACCAGCAAACCCCAGAGAAGAGCGAAGGGAAAGGCTGGGGTGATGGAGAACTGCGGACGCAGACGCGGGTGTGTCCAGACTTGGGGCCGGGGGAAGGAGCCTCCTTGGGAGCTGGAGGATTCCACGCGTGCTCGAAGCGGGCCTGGGAGGCGGCGGGCGGCGCGAGCGCTCGGGGCCGGTTCCCGGAGACCGGCTCGGAGGGAAGGCCCGGCCGGGGCAGCGCGGGCCACGGCGGGCGGGGGCCGCGGCCCAGGTCGCTTGAACAAAGCCGGCGCGCGGGGCCTGGGTACTCACAATAAGAAGCTCATGTCGGCCGCGGCGTGGGCTGCGGGCTCGGCGTCACGAGGCCTCGGGGGCGGCGGCGGCTGCGGCGGCCAGGGAAGAGGACAGGAGAGAGGAAGAGGAGGAGAGGAGGAGGGGAGCGCCGGCTGGTCGGCGGCCGCAACTTGCTGGGCTTTGCTAGTTCCAGTGGCAGGCAGAGGGGGCGGAAGTGGGAAGCGCTCGGCTTGAATCAGTCAATGGGAGGGGAAGGAAAGGGAGGCGGGGAAAGGGCCGTTCGCTCGCTCCCGGGAGAACGGCCGCCGCGGCCGCAGCGGAGCTCCCCCACCCCCTCCTCACCCCCAGCCCCCCGCCGCCCCCACCCGCGAGCTCTCGCGAGAGCGGCGCGCGCCCACCCCGCCCCTCCGGCTGCCGCCCGGGGTGCCTTTAGTTCTGGACAACTTTACACCTCCGGACCACGCCCCGCGGATGCGTTGGGGACGCCGGGCCAGTCGGAGCCTGTCCACTCGGCTGGGGGTCGTGACACAGCGCTCCGAGATGCTTAACTGGGTTTCAGCGGTCAGGAAGGAAGTGGGCTTCAACTCCGGAATGCCAGAGTTCTGCAGTGAGGGATGGACTTGCCACCAGAGTTCTGCCCACTGCGAGTGCCCGGCAAAGGATGATGAAAGGTTATGGAGTCCGTCTGCTAGTATATGAAAACAGCAGGGAGTTTCCTCTGGTTGGAATGGTTTGGGTGTGGTTCCGCCAGAAAAGAGGAAAGAGTCTAAATGTGTTTTTAACGTCCTTGTCGTTTTATGCACATATTTTAAAACCCTGAACTAAGAGATGATCAGGGTCCATCACTGTCTGAACAGGCAAGCTAGGCTGTCAGCAGCTGGGAAAACTGCTGTGGTGACATATTGAATGAATGTGGAGCATTCTTAAATAGATTATAAAGCCTTGCCTTGGGCCCTTTAACTATGTGAAATGCAAGTCCCTCGATAAGGGAGACTGAATCCTATCTAGCTTCTAGAATGCTTTGTGAATCAGAGTGCCCAATGGTTTTAATGGACTTGGGCGCCATAAATGCTTAATTTAAGCATTGCCGCTGATGACCAGCCTGCCACAGCATCATCAATTTGGGTACCCCTTTATTTTACAAAAGAGATGTCAATCTTCTTTACTCAAAACACCCATCAAATCCACAAGTACTTTTAAAAGAATCTGAACTAAAATTATGCGCAGCTATTAACCCACCTTGGGGTAATAGACTTGAAGGAGGTGCCAATATGAAATGTATTCCATTGACTTTATGCACTGTCAGTTTGACATGGTAAATCAAACCATTTTTAAAAACAGAAGAAAATATTGGAATCTTGATGCTGTCTCAGGAACAGCGGAGGTCGCTGAAATAACTTGAGAAGATTTAAAGGCTCAAAAGATGCAGGAAAGGAGGAAAAAGCAAGGTTTATCTTAATATAATGAAACTAATGGATTTATGACATAAAAGTCCTGTGTTCCAGATCTTGATATGATACTAATTTACTACATAATTCCTTCAAGGTCTTCTGAAAGTAAGATTTGATTTACCAGATTAGGAAATCATGTTTGGGAAGAGTAAATCAGTTAATCTTTTAGAACAACAGTTCCACTTCCTTTAAAATGAGGGCCTTGGATTATTACATGATCTCTAAGATATCTTGCAGTTCTAAAATTCTGTCTTGCCATGGCATCCTTCAAATGACTGACAGTTCCCATCTGCTCCCTGACTTAGCAGGCTAGTTTATGTAGCCTTGTTTTTGGTCTAACACAATTTAGATGAATCCTATGACCATGAATTAGGTCAATGACTGGCAAAGGAGAGAATCTGAAAAAGTACTTGCCAGGTTCTTCTTTAGCATACCACTAAGGTGAGTTGCCTGAAATTAATGGCTGATAAAACTTAAATATATTGATCCTAAAAATGAGAGAAGTATTGTGTTAATAATACAGAATGTGATTCCAGAGGTTAGACATTTAAATCAAACAACGGCTGTCACTTAAAATTATCCAGCACTTCAAAAACGTTGGAAAATTTAGAATCAAAGAGAGAGTATATTTAAATAGACATTTCTGATTCCAATTTCTCCTTCACCAATCCATGTTTCATACCACTGTCTTCCTAAAATCTCCATTTCAAGAAGTTACTCTCCTGATCAAAATCTTATTTTGTTTATAAGTCTTTGTTTGTGAAGCAAGATTATTAAAATTTGTGTTCTATCTACCAATTTTTCAAAGAATTGGAATTATAACGTGAATAGAATAGAGTAGAATGTGAGTGGGTATATGCCCTCCAATATCGAGTTACTTCCTTGTCATAATAAACAAGTATATTTATATAAATATAAACAAACAAGATAATTATAAATTGTGGTAAGATATGAAATAGTATAATGTAATAGAGGGTAATGGTGAAGGAAGAGGATCTAACTTAGAGTGAGTGGTTAAGAAAGGCTCTCTAAGGACGTGAAATTTTTGTTGAGAGCTGAAGCAAGAGAAGGAGCCAGCCTTGCAAAGAGCTAGGGGATGAGCATTTTCTGGTAGAGGGAATAACAAGTACAAATGCTCCAAGATAAGAAAGATAAAGAATTCTTAGAACTGATGGGTTATGGCCTGGGCAGAGTGAGCAAGAAGAGTAGCATCAGATAAGGCTGGACATGGAGACAGGGAAGACTGAGGCTCACAGGCTTAGGCAAGACATTTGGATTTTATTCTAAGAACTTTGAGAAGTCAGCAGAGAAGTAAAACAATAGGAGAATTAGATAAAATAATCTGAATAATACTTTGTTTTTTTTAATTTGGAAAATTTCAAACATATGCCTAGGGGAAGAAATTAGTATAATGAATCTATCACCCATCTTCAACAATTACCAGCTCGTGATCCCTGATTAACATTTTACAACAATCTCTCTCCCACGTTGTGGAGAACGGACTAGAGGGGGCCAACATGCCAGAGGACTGTTTTTTTCCTCAACAATTGTGAGTTGGTTTAGGGTAGTGTCATTAATAATCTCAAGGTAAAACCAACAGCTCTTGGTGACTGAATGATTGCGGGGGCTGGGGTAAAGAAGGAGTGAAAGATTACTCCTATTTTTTTGGCTTTCTCAACTGGTGGATGGTGCTGCCATTTATTGAAATAGAAAAGTTATGAGTCACAATTTGGAGGTGAGACTAAAAATTCCCTTTTAGATATGTTAACTTTGAGATGTCTTTTAGACATCAAAGTAGCCATGTCAGGCAGGGTTTTGACTGCCGTGCAAAGCCTGGGGAGAGATCTGAACTGGAGGTAAGAATGCGGGAGTCTTCAGTAAGTAAATAGTATTCAAAGCCATAAGGTGGGCTTCCAAATAGGATTTTATATGCCAGATAAGAATAGACTTAGCCAAGTGTTACCTTTAAGCATCTGTGTTTCTTCTTTCTTTACTTCTCTTCCCAGATATCTCAGTTTTCTGATCACCATTCACCTCCTCTCCCTCAATTGTATTTATATTCTCCTTTTCCCTGAAGGTGAGGGTTTCTACAACCTTAAAGAAAATGATTCATTGTAACTTTTTCTCTGATAAATTAATCATTTCATGTGTTAATTAATGTGTTACCCTCCCCAGATAAAATAACACTATTTAAAGCCAAGTTTCCAAACAGTAGATGAGGGGAAATTTCTCCTTATAAAGTATTTCAGTTTAAAAAAAAATGAAGTAGGAATGATTGAATTGTTAAAATATCACCATTTTTGCAACCCCTAATGGATTAATGGATCTAGGCACTGATCATCAATGGCTGTATCACAAGAGAGACAACCACCCTTTATGTGCATCCTGATGGAAGAACATATCACCTGTGAAGAATTCTTGTCAACAAAAGAGAACCTGAATCCAGTCAAGCCTTTAAATCGAATTTATCAAATTACAGGAAATACAGGGAACAAAAGAATATGGTAAAGAACATGTTAAATGACACTGCATGGATGCAATCAGGAAAATCCAAACTATGGAGAAACTATGCAGGACCTACTTTCTTTGATAAATGAATTAAAGGGGAAAAATAGCGCTGAAGGAGAAACCTAGAGGTTGAAAGACACATAAGAAACCTATCAACCAATTGTAATATGTGGACTCATTTGCATCCTTATTCAAACCAGCAATCTGAAAAAGAACACTAACAAAGGCTGATGTCATTTATAGATAACTGAAAAGTGTGAATACTGGGTATCTGATGATACTAAGAACTGATTATTAATTGTGGTGATGATGTGGTTATTTATTTTAAAGAGCCCTTATTTTTTAGAAATATGTACTGAAATATTTACAGATGAAATAATATGCCTGGGATTTGCTTCAGAATAATGTGGGAGGGGGAGGGGCCAGCCCCATGGACAAGTGGTTAAGTTTGTGCACTCCACTCTGGCGGCCTCGGGTTTCACTGTTCGGATCCTGGATGCAGTCCTAGCACCGCTCATCAAGCCATGCTGAGGTGGCATCCCACATAGCAGAACTAGAAGGACCTACAACTAGAATATACAACTATGTACTGGGGGGGCTTTGGGAAGAAGAAGGAAAAAAAAATAATGTGGGAGGGAGAAGCAGGAGTATAGATGAAATAAATTGACCATTGAGTTGATAATTGTTGAAGCCAGGTAGTGAGGACATGAAGATCACTATACTGTGATCTTGGTTCATGAAGCCTGGTGTCTCTCAATGCATTTATCACTGAAAGCCATAAAGCATCAAAATGCAAAACTTCTTATTTAATATGTCATAGTGGAAGAAGGAATCTTTCATTGATCCCAAACCTAACCCAATACCCTCCTCTTCAAGCTGTTCATTTTTTTGAACGTGAGGTTTGTGCAATAGAATCCTAGATTTAAGAGAATGATGAGGTCCAAACATTCATTTATCCACACAACAAATATTTATTGTCTACTATAAGCCTCTGTGAGCAAAAAACAAGGATACAATCCCTGCCATTATGAATCCTATAAGTCAATGGGAAATACAGGCACTCTAACAAATAAAAATAAAGTTAGAAATTGTCTAAGTGTTAGGCAGGAAAGATCCATGTTACATGTGAGAAGATGTTACAGGGACCACACCTATATTGGTGGTCAGAGATTTGGATCCTGTGCCTTCAGAAGTGAATAGTATGTATTTACTCCTTGCATTTAAATGCCTGTTATATTGATAAATAGCGTAATTTAATAAAACATCTACTTCCCCACTCACCATTGCCAACCCACTTTTGGTGTTTTGAAGCACCGAGACATAGGAATTGATTTTTGTTTTTGAGAAGCCAGCCTTTTAGAATTTTTCAGAAGGTGCTACCTTCAGAATAATTCCGAGGATCTTAATCCATAGGACAAAAATCATAAAAGATTTCTTGCATGGACCTTGCACTTGTTCAATAAATGTTGAATTTCTTGATCAGTCAAGTTTACCATTGTCCATAATTACTTGTTTTTCCCACTCAATTTAAACCATATAGTTACTTTTTCGGTCGGCTGCCTGGGGAGGAGGAGGAAGAGTGGTCCTTTCTCAACCTATTCAAAACTCCTTTTTGCAAATTGATGGGACATTGCCAAGATCGGAAGGCCTAAAATTAACTCCACCAGCTGTGTTTTGGTTTGCTTCATATAGCACATGGGCTCAAGGGGCTCAATCTGCTAGGCTTGCTTGCTGCTTCAATCTGCTGTGCTTTTAAAAGTTTGTTTGCCTGGTGTGCATGTTGTGCACAAGATGTGGTAACTAAGCAGCTTGAAAGGATATGAGGACTAAACAAGTAAGTCTCTCCTGTAATCTCAAAAAAAGCCTAGCAACAATGTGGGGGATGGGGGATGGAGGAGTCATGACGGAGTATGTCAGAGGAGCTGCTGAACTTTTAATCTTGCTGAAGTTTCCCAGAGAGCAGACTGCTGATTGTGCTGTCAAAGACCAAGAGATGATGATGTAGTTTCAAGGAGTCTGTGTTTTTAGCCTACCCATCTCCAAAGGTCCTTTCGCATGAAGGACCATATATAGACATAAAGAGTATCCCAACTGGCTGCAACTTAAAAATATCCTAAGACTCAGCAGCTGTTACTTTCACCCACACAAATTCACAGTTGGCTTAATTAAGTGGTGCTCGTTCTCACGAGCTGCAGCCCTCTGGGTTGTGCCTAGGTACTTATGCTGCTTCCCCCATCTCCATTCCCTTCTGCAGAGTAAAGCAGAATGAATGAATGAAAGGGATCAGTATGAGGAGTTTGGGGTTTGTGTCTATGTGAAAAATGAAATGTGGAAGTCAGGTCTTCCAGTGTGGTCTTAAAACCCTGCCTATATGGCCACTGGATTCTAAGGACCCTAGGCAGTCCCTAGTCTTGGCCATTTGTTCTCTCTTGCTCAGGGCCATTACTACAACCTCTTCTTGGCATCTCTCTCATGTTTTCCATAGTTGTCGTAGTCACAACCATAGCAACCTGAGCAGGCCACAATCCTCTTATAGCTGGAGACATGAGATACTGCTTTACACGATATAATTCCCTTGTCTTGCACCAACAGGAATGTGGTCCCAAATAATGAACCCATTTGTTTTTCCTCAGAAGAAATATTCCAACCCTCCCAAAGTATCAGTATTCTTAAGCTCTGTATAGCATCAGGGCAAGTAGGAAGCATCCACAAAAAAGATGAAGATAATCAGTCCCACCTTGAAATTTGACCAACTATTTCCAAATCCCTTATTTATAGGCTGTTCTCTGTGTTTCCACACCAATCATTCCACTTGAGTACAGGATAAAGGGATTTGGTAAAATAAAACCGTAGTGGGCAGGAAGATTTCCTGTCCAAAATAAGTTTTTAAAGGAAGTGATCTTATAATGCACTTCTTATAAGGAATCTATCTGAGACCTTCCTGGAGCCCTGCAGGATAAAGGAGCACTTGCAAGATTCATTCATTTATTCATTCATTCATTCAGTAACATTTACTGAAGATCTACCATAAACCAGTTACCATGCTAAGGGTGAGGATACAAAAGAAGTGTACAACATCACACCCTCGAGGAGCTCATTTCTAGAGGCAGAGACTGATGTACAAACAAATAAGTACAGCACAAAATCCTTCTTATAATAGGATTATATGCAATGGGCTACCAGAACCCAGCTGGTGAAAGAGTGTTAATTTGAGGAGGAAGATAAGGACCAAAGAGAGTTTTACTGGGGCTGGCCCAGTGACACAGCAGTTAAGTGCGCACCTTCCACTTTGGTGGCCTGGGGTTCGCCGGTTCGGATCCTGGGTAGAGACACAGCACCGCTTGGCAAAGCCATGCTGTGGTAGGCATCCCACATGGAAAGTAGAGGAAGATTGGCAGCAGATGTTAGCTCAGGGCCAGTCTTCCTCAGCAAAAAAGAGGAAGATTGGCAGCAGATGTTAGCTCAGGGCTAATCTTCCTCAAAAACAAAACAAAAACAGAGAGTTTTACCAAAAAAGTAAGTCTTACAGGGTTAGTAGACTTTCTCCAGATGAGGAAGGGATGATAGAGGAGTGAGAGGCAGAGAGAAGGCGTTGCAGAAAGATGATGCAACATGTGTAAAATCCAGAGGCGTGAAAAAAATAAACGTGTAGACAAAGGAAATGTTGACTGCTACAACTTTTTACACCCTAGTATGAACTCTCATTCATTCATTCAACAAATATTTATCAAGCACTAACTGTATGCTACTTTTATAAGCAGTAGGGACATAGCAGGGTACAAAACAAAGTCCCCGACCCCAAGAAGTGTACACTCTAGTGGGGAGAAGATATTCTGAATTTGTCAGAGTATTCATTTAATTATATTTGCATTTTAATTGTCCCTGATTATGGCATGAAATCCCAAGCCTTATTAAAGGAATATTTTAAAAGAATAAAGGTATCAGGAATCAAGTAGGAAAGAAATTCTGGAGTCACAGCACAAAAAACAAAAGATCTTCTGACCACCAAGCAGACAGTAGTTCCAAAGCTCATTTAAACTCTGCTTCTGTTGATATCACAGAATCACAAATCCAGTCCTATAGGAGGTGCTGTATTTAAAGTACAGCCTTTAGCCTCAGTGCCTGCATGGCCAAACGGCAGGTCTAAAATTAGAGCAGGTGCATGTGTGTGTGTAAAGAAATTAAGATGGACCTGCAACTCTATTCCTAGGCGCAAAGCCTCCCCCTTCTCTCCTGCCTCTTTCCTCTCTCTGGCAACCTCCAGGGACCTCTGTCATCTGTCAGAGTCACTGTCACAGGGCTGTCACGTTGCAATTTCCATAAATCTCCCTTGGATCATCAACAACCCTCATAGGAGGGCAGGGGGAGGGCAGATGGCTACACAGCAAGGCTCAAAAGGCCAGTTCCTCTCAGGAGGCCTCAGTGGTTACTCTGGATGGGACTGAAAGCAGCTCTTTGTTCCCTGTAATACTCTGGAGCCAGCTGTGGCTGCCTGACCTGCCATGGCTCTTAGAGAGCTTGTATAATCATGGAAGCATATGAGAATCTAAGCCAGTGCTGGAAAGAGACCATAGAATCTTCAGGAAATGAGAGGAACTAATATTTATTTTCTGCTCTGTAATTTTCTATGTAATCTTAGAATCAGACTCTTTATATCTCATTTAATTCTCACCACAACCCTATGAGGCAGAAGTTATTGTCCCAGTTAGTTCTATGGATGAGGATATTAAATCACATCTAATATAACACCAGTAGTAAGCAGCAGATCCAGGTCTATCTAATTCATGGGGAATTAAAACATCCCAAGGCTTTTATCATTGAAGAGCTGGGATTTTCAGAGGTACACAGACACAGCATTATATAATACGAATCTCACATTAAGAAAGTGATTCCCCTTTAAATTCATTTTCATTTCTTCTGATTATGTCAAGGAGAAAGTCTTAGTTTGATGCTAGTATGCCTTCAACACCTCTCTAACAGTTTCCCTTTTTAAGAGAGAGCCACAGGGTTTAGACCCGGAGAATTCAGCAGGCAACAATATCTAGCTAGAGCTTAAATAACATTTTGCTCTTATTGAATTTATTTATATGTTCTTCTATTAGGTAGGGAATGTGATACTGGTTTTCATTTATAAGTGATATAAAATAAATCCTATTGGTTACGCTCAGGATCTCTAGCACCATACTATCCAGGTTCAACTACTTACTAGGTGTTTGACCTTGGACAAGTTAATTAACTCTCAGTTTCCTCACTTGTAAAACAGGTTTCATGATAGTATCTACCACATAAGGTTGATATGTGGATTCAATGAGATGTTGCATGCCAAGCACTTACTACAATATTTAAAATATACTATTGCTTAATGCTTTAATTATTATGACGTTTAAAAGAAAATAAGTTGATTTAAATCAGAGTTTCTCATCTTTGGTACTGCTGACATTGTGGGCCAGATAATTCTTTGTGGTGGGAGGCTGTGCTGTGTATGGAAGAATGTTAAGCCGTATCCCTGCCCTCTATCCACTAGTTGCCAGTAGCATCCAGTTATGACAAAAATGTCTCCAGACATTGCCACATGTCCTCCTGGGGGCAATATCACCCCTGGTTGAGAACCACTGATTTAAAGGAAAATATTAGGTAAAAACCATACTTAGATGTGACAAACATCTAAACGTGTTATGGGAAAAACTAAAGTTGAAATACTGCTCCAAGGCAGAGCTATTCAAAATTTAATTCTAAAGGTCGGAAATTACTATTTTTATTTGCAGATTTATGTCTATGCTCTACGTTTCCTATCAAAGCTTATAGTATTCAAACAGAAGGGGTAAGTAAGGCTAGTAAGTATATGAAATTCATCTTTATTTTTCTTTGACCTCCTTTTTCTTCTCCTACCTTCTCTTCCAATCAGTCCACCGCCCAACACTGCTCTGTACACATACCCGTGAACTGACTAGGCAACATCCTTTGTCCAGACTTCTTACACCCTCCCTCCCCAAGCGGGGGTGCCCTTCTCTTCCCCAAAAGTCCTAGTCCCCACATTTTGAATGTGTGTAAAAATGTAATTGATGCCGTATCAGTTAGTATGTTTTCAGTTACACACAGCAGAAAGCTACACTCTTAACTGGTTGAAACAATGAGGAAATTTACTGGTTCACAGAAATTAAGAGCAGAAGTTGGAAAGCTTTCAGGGTGGTGTTAATTCAGTGGCTCCAGCTCCATTTTTCTATGGTTCCCTTGAGTCTGCCTTTCTCTATGTGCCAGCATCCTCCTCCTCTTGGCGGTGAATTGGCTACAGCAGTTGGAGACCTCACATTCACACGCAACCATGTTCAGAGCACACTGGAAGAAATTTGTCTCTGGAAGTTATCCAATGTCTTTAATCTAAGTTGAGCCTCAGGTTATTCAGCCTTGTAAGTTACTTGTTTTTAATAATTAGATGCCTGAAAAACACTAATCTCTGAAGTTCATTAGTTTATGGGGGTCATTGAGAGATTAAATGAGATCATTTAAGTGAAAACACTTTATAGACTGATATGTAATTGTAAGATATCATTTCTTGGAAAGGTCTTTTTTTTTTTAAAGAATAATAAATCTACTCAAGTGGATCACTCATAGTAGAGTTTATTGTACAAACACTTATAGAACAACAACGGGGAGTGAATGCCAAAGAAACCTCAAAACTGGTGTCTTAATGGGGCCAAATAGGGCTTAAGGGGACCTGGTGAGTGATTCTAGATTCAAGACAGCTGTGGAGTACTCAGCAGCAGAACTCATGGACCTTATTATGCTCTGCATTGATAGAGCCTGGCTGTAATAAATGTTGCTACTTTCTTCTGTCCTACCCCCAAGTGACAAATTATTTCTCATTTGTTATTCAAATTGCCAGAATGGGGACTGACTTAGCCAATAACTCATCAATTTTTGGACTAAACCTTTTACCCAGGCCACGTCAGAGTCCACTGGCCAGCTTGTGGGGAGAATGCTCTTGGTCTCCATGATTAATAATGTCTTTCAAAGCCTAAATGAATGTCATTTCACACTACACAATGTGTTCTTGCACAAACAAGAAGTTGATTTAAATAAATGGAAAGATACCACTATTGTACGAAAACATCAGTACTCTTTAATTAAACTATAAATTTAATGCAATTCCCTACCAACAAATATATCCATAGGATGGAGAATTCAAAAAAGATAGGATTTTCAGAAAAAACTGAAATGTACAAGTTTAGCCCAGAAAATTCTAAAAAATAATGATAGTGAGGAGGGAACAGCCTACCAGATATCAAAACATTATCAAGTTACAATGTTTGAAAGCTTGAAAAGAAAGCTAGATCAATGGAAGAGAACAGAAAGAATAGATATAGATAGGTTCCAGGGGTTAGGATATGGATGCCTTTGGGGGGCCATTATTCTGCTGACTACACCAGCAAATTGATCAGCCAAAGAGAATCAACTGAAAAGCTATTATAAGCAATAAAATAATTCATTAGTGTGGCTGAGTATAAAATAAATACGTAAGAAGCAATATCCCATCCATCTAGCAGCCAAAATGATAAAATACATGCAAATAGATATATATATATATTTTTCTTGATTATGTAATAAAATAGTGAAAATTTCAGTGGGAGGGAAAATTTCAACCTGGGGATCAGAAGTAGAAAGGAGAATTCTTTTTCCCCCTTTTCTTTTTTTTCTCCCAAAAGCCCCCCGCTACACAGCTGTGTATTTTTAGTTGTGGGTCCCTCTAGTTGTGGCATGTGGGACGCCACCTCAGCATGGCCCAATGAGTCGGCGCCCAGCGGTGGAACTGGTGAAACCCTGGGCCGCTGAAGCGTGCAAACTTAACCACTCAACCACGCGGCTGGCCCCAGGAGAATTATTTTTCAATGAGTCCCCTTTTACATCATTTATGTCATTTCACAGCCATTTTCTTTTGAACATGTGAACCTGATCTTGTCACTGCCTATTTAAAATCCTGTATTGTTTTTTTAGTGGTGGTTGTTCCTGCTTACCAGAATTGTTTTTGCAGAGTTTTTTCTTTGTTTGTTTGGTTACTTGTCTGTTATCCAACTCCCTTTTCCTATTTTGGGAGAATTTGCTATTGTGTATGGTTTTTGTAGGACTCGGCCCTCAATCTTTTATTTTGCAAACTGAAGGGGAAAGAAATTGGATCCTCCTGTGCAGGGCATTGACTCTGGAGATGCTTACACTGAAGCATCCCACAATGGTGGAGGTGGCCTCCTGGCCAGTCTATTCTAACTAAAGAACAGCTCTTGTACTTTGTGGTTTTTTACCTGAACGAGCTCCTTGCCTTTTTTTCTGTTTTCCAAATCTTATCTTCAGCCTCCTGCTGATTTTGAGTCCCACAAACTGTATAATATGTTTTTATTTTCTCATTTCTTGCAACAAAAAACCCTGACTCCAGATATCAGTCAAATCTGTTAGCAAGTCATATAAGACCCCACCTTTTTTATGTAGCTTTCTCTCATGTTCACTCCACTCCCTCTACATCCCTGAGTCTTTTATAATTTCCCCACATGCCGTGCCTTTTTACCTCTCCATACCCATTAGAATGCTTTCTTCCGCAAAGAGGCAAGTGCCTTCTGAGTTTCTAATATCCACTTAATTCACCTATGATTTCTCTGAATCATCTCCTCATAGTATTTTCTCTCCTACTTCTATGGTCTATGATAGTATTTATCCTATTATGTTTGAAATATTTGAATTATTCTGTATCAGACTGAGAAGTCCTGGGGAGGATCAGACCAACAGGGCCTGGTCTGGCATACAGCATATTGAGGCTCTTTAATAAATATTAGTTGACTAAATTAATGAAATTAGTTAAATGCATTTCTTTTTTTTTTTTTTTTTGGCTGAGAAAAATTCACCCTGAGCTAACATCTGTGCCAGTCTTCCTCCATTTTGTCTGTGGGACAACTCCACAGCATAGCTGTCAACAAGTAGTTTAGGTCCATGTCTGGGAAGTGAACCCCAGGCCACCAAAGCAAAGCATGCTGAACTTAACTACTAGGCCACTGGGCCTTCGATGCATTTTTGACCATTCAAGATTACTATGACCACCATCACCCTATTTTTGCCCATTTCACTATTGCTCTTTGAGGTTACAAAAGGATATAGGATTATTTGTTTATTTAAAAGTATATTTACAATAGCCAAGATATGGAAACAACCAAAGTGTCCATCAATGGATGAAGGGATAAAGATGTAGTATATATATGTATATGTAGATACATATATATATATATATATATATACACACAATAGAATACTATTCAGCCATAAAAAAGGATGAAATCTTGCCATTTGCAACAACATGGATGGATCTTGAGGGTATTATGCTAACTGAAATAAGTCAGATGAAGAAAGACAAATACTGTATGATTTCATTCATACATATTCAATTCATAAAAAGTAATTAATTAAAATAAAAATATACTTAATATTTGCAGCTTAAAAATGGCTTCCACATATAAATTCTTAGTTGATTTTTGTTACAACCATGGGTAGTAATCTAGCATAATGAGTTTCAGAGAGACTGAGGAACTTTCCTAAGATTACGTGACTTATAAGTGGTGATAATAAAATCAATAAAAGAAAAACATGTAACAATTAGTTAACACTTAGTATGTCCAAACACTGTTTTTTTTACTTGCTGTATCTAATTTGATTCTTTCCCTTATGTGGTAAGTACCATTATTATCTCCATTGTGTGGATAGGGACACTGAGGCCACCAGTTAGTAAATGGTAAAGCTATCATTATGCTACACTGATAATTTTACTATAACTTCCTGCTGGACCCCAATGGCCACACTTTATGGCTCCTTATAGCTTTTTTTCATGCCATTATCTTGTTAGCGTGCAGTGCCATCTTGCTGCTGCTAACTCACTACTTCTCATCTGTGCTGTAAACCAGGTAAGTAAACTTACTGGTATGGTGTCTAAAATTAGGAGGAAATGAATGAATACCCATGGATTCTGTAACATCTTTAATAGGAAAAAGTTTTTTGTCATTTACTTCTTAATTCTCTATCATATTCTATTTTAATAAAAGTCCCAGCAAAGTGCCTATTCTCAAATAGCTTTATTTGAGTTAATTTACGCAACTGACCTGAAAACAGGGTTCTCTGAGTAGTCAATGAGGTGCTGGAGTGGCAATAATCTGGAAGGCATAATCTGTTTTTCAGCACTTGAGCTCATCCACCTGAAGGAGAGAGACACTGACCTGCACAATGAACCTAGAACAGAATGTCTACACTATCCACTGCTTCAACACTGTTAAATGGCTGAAATGATAAATATACCTTAGAAAGGAGGAGAGCTCACAGCTTCAGAAAAGCTGCTGAGCTCTGGAACACTTGTTACTAATTGCCCTTTTGAATGGTTTATTCTTTTACTAATGTATCTTTCTTTTCTTTACTACAACTTCTTTTCTTTCATTTATTCTTGTATATGTGTGCATCACAAAAAAAGACCAGAGAGTTCGAATTTGCCTACACCACTGGTAGTAGAAAAAAGCCCACTTTTAAAAAGTATGTGTACTAATCAACACTGCACAATAATTACCTATGCATAGGTATTTATGTAGTTTGTTTCAGAAGAATGTTTAAGAAACTGATT